>NW_018482399.1:0-1779 GCF_002113885.1 Mizuhopecten yessoensis | reverse complement strand
GGGGGGGACTCAGTTCAGCTTATTTCAGTAAACACTTATTTCGTATCGAAGTCTGTACAAAATTGTTCTATAATTATTCTAGCTCTCCAAAATACAATTCCAAGACTTTTGCTCAAACTGATAGTGTCTAGAGTATTGGGGCTCTACCATAGAGATTTTTGGCGAGTTATATTTCATTTTTTCGTAAATTAATTATAGTATTTATGTATGTGTAATGAAATAAAAAGGAAAAATCTCCTTTTAGGGAATAAAATAACAACATGCCAAATTTACTTTATAGACGGTGTAATTCAGTCATTATGTATATTGAGAATTTTGGTACAACAGATATATTTCTCAGTATATTAACTTATTTACCCCCTGAAGACACATTTGAACTCTTCCATTGCAAAGATTTGAATAATTCATTATGAAATTTCAGGGGTGAATGAGTTAATATGTACTGAATAGAAGTTAGCAGGGATAGTTTAATTTATAACAAAAAAAAAGAAAAAAAATTGCACATGAAAGAACATGAGTTTCGCATCCTATACTAGATATGGAGCTGATATCTTTAGGATGATCGGATTTATGAACTATTAGTTAATCATTAAGATAATGATTAGGGTCTGTATTTTATAAGTATACGCTTTGTGATTAATGGTGAGATATCTACATCACAACTTACAATCTACAGATATAGCATACCTTGGGGACTAATAGGCCCTTGGGATTGACAATTTCATCAAGATGAAAATATATTGCTTTGTGTATTTGTCAGTACAACTCTTCGATATGTTGAAAGAAATAAAGTGCACGGACGATTTATATTCTTGGCGGACTTGCCTCTATTTTTTATGTGAATAGAAAACGATTATGTACTAAACAGCCTGATCGGACACGATGACCATTTGCATATTTTCCGCAATTGTTACGTGCCGAGCAGAACTAGACGTCTCTATTTAACTGTAGTATAAAGAGACCGGTGATGGCAAAACATTAATTCAGCCATTTCTATATCAAATTATTGGGTAGTAATTACCTCAACATTCCCAAACGGGACTTGTTTGTCAGTCATGTGTACGCAGCGCCACCTAACAGGCAGACATGGCGCGCGTACGGCCACGCATACCAATCGTGTCGTCGCGATGATTCCACGCTTCACACAGAAAGGCCGGGGTGTCACTTGCCATGATATGACCATCATTGTGTGTTGGGGTTTGGGTATATGACCAAGTTATGCATACAAATTGGACTATTCTGATGATAGCGGAGGAACAATAGACCACTCATGAGACGCACGTTATGTAGTGGCAGCCCGGGAATGAGCTAGAACAAAGTGTTGACCGGTGTAATAAGCTTATCACCTAACTGACCGCAGGGGTCACGCTTACCATCAGGTATCGTCAGAGTTCACCATAGTATAAATACATCAAACACTCAATTTTCTTTGCTGTTATCTCCATGGTGACATTTTCAATAAAATTATACAGAAATGTGTATTTATCAATGCCTGCTGTTTTGTTGTATACAAAGTATACTGGGAATTTATTCAATATATCAATTTCATCACATTTATTCAATTCTATTAAATATATACATCAAAGTGTATTTTTGTTGAAATTACTGATGAAAACTTATATTGGTTAGAAAGTTATGAAAATATCAATTCTTTTCTGTGAATAAAAATACCTCAAGCACCTGTTTGTATTATTGTAAACATATATTTTTTAGTGTTTTTAGTGCCTTTTGCTCATTAACTCATTCACCCCAAAAGACACATTTGAACTCTTCCAATTC
>NW_018482398.1:0-1778 GCF_002113885.1 Mizuhopecten yessoensis | reverse complement strand
GCCCCGACGGGATACGTGTAGACAATGGCGAAATTGAATATTTTTTTCAAAGTAAAAGGTGCGAAAAAAAACACCTCAATTACCTGTAACTGAGCGAGATCGGCTAAGCCTCGTGTTTGGCAACCTAATGATCTTCCCCCTCGGGTTGAGAGTCCCTTATCTCACCCCCAAGGAAGTGAGAGATTCTATTAATCCATAAAATTTCAATTAAAGAACACACCACTTTATTTAACATGTTTTATAAATTTTGTGGTAAATAGAATATTTGTAGGCTTAAAAATCAATGCTTGTTTTCATTTTTATTGTTGTTTTTGTTGCCATAGACCAAAAAAAATGGAAAATTGTAAAAATTGACTAAAGTTAAACTTTTTGGGTAACCTCAAAAAAAATCCCAGTTTATCTGAATGCTTTGATTTTCATAAATTCACCTCTATATAGTTACATAATTATTATGTGAAAGTTTTAACGAATTCTGCTGGTTCATTACGAAAGAATGGAGCCTCCTTAAATATGTTTAAAAGTATTGTGGAATGCCGGACATCATTTTAGCAGCGTCTAAAGGGAGATAACCTCAAAATACACAAACAAGAGTTAATTTTCTTCCTTAGTAATGTCTGGTAATAAGCCACATGCAGAGTTGTCATTCATGGGAGTGCCGAAATGTCGCATGTTTGTTAGGCTACGGGGTTGTGGGAGATTGATTTCTGGTATGTGTTCCAGCCAGACATTCCAAACGTGACAACAACTTGAAGTGTAAACAAATTTTAACCGGAACTAAAAATAGATATGACGTTCATACCATTCATTATCATAATACTGAGCGAGAAATGGTCACAATACCTATATCATGTATACATGAACTGGTAAAATCAATGATAATTTAGAATAATGGGGAAAGCCATGGGGAAGCTTTCGTCATCAAGAAAAGTGACAGTGTTAATAATTGGACAGAATGGGTCAGGCAAAACATCTTTGCTACACAACCTGAACTTGGGAAACATCACCAACACGTTCACCGACGACTATGAGACTATCGAAGCCCTGTCTGGAGAGCGGGTACAGGCGGTTCTCGCTGTGCCGGTGGAATATTTACATACTATCGTAACATAGATGCCTTTATTTACGTTGTGAACGATCGAGGACCGCCTGATAACAACATGGAACTTGCTAAGGTCGTATTTCAATTCCTTGAGGCTAGACGTTTTTCCAATTCTATTTTGGCAGTAGCCGTCAACCAAAGAATCACGGGAGAAGGGACACGGGTGACATTAGAAGAGGTTCGTTCTGGGCTAGATTTGGATAACTGTTCCCATGTATACGAGCTCTTCCCGATAGTAGCGACAACGGGTGAAGGGTTGGACAAGTTACAGGACTGGCTCTCGCAGGAACTGGACAAGATGTTCGCGCGCCAGTGCTTCTTTGGGTCAGGTGACCAACAACAGATACAAAAGCGTGACATCGCATCATTTCACACGCGGATCCTCACCTCATTCAAGGGATTGTTTACGAGGATTTAAAACAATTGATAATTCAAGTTAGACACAAATGGTAACTTTATCACATCAAAAAGCAAACTAAGTAGTATTTTCATTGCGTGGCATCAGTGGCTAGAAATTAGTACAAGAGGACCACGGTCCATAACGGTCACCAGTTTGTTTGTTTATGTTTAACGGCCCATCGACTGCTGTGGTCATTAAGGGTCATGGTGATTTTTTTTGATTTTTTGATTATTTATTTTTGCTTCCCTGTCAACACATTTGTTGCCTTTAATTCCGACA
>NW_018482397.1:0-1778 GCF_002113885.1 Mizuhopecten yessoensis | reverse complement strand
AGGTCAAAGAAGTAATATAGACAGTATATATAATGTATATATATACATGTGCAAATTATTGTATGATATCCTTCAATATTAAACAATAGAGGGAAACAAATATACAATAGCAGTGAATTTGTAGCAAGGACTATATATAGGTAAATGGCCCAGAGTGAACTCTTCGAGGAGAGTCCAGTGCACCAGATTTACCAGTTTGGCTGTTATCCAGCATCTGTAACAAAGGATACAATAGACCCTCTAGCAGTAAATAGTTAACAGTGATGCTGGTAACAAAGGAATTGTTATATAACAAACTCTGCTATATATATCCTTATCAATTGTTCTCATAACAAAGGAAGTCAATTAAATCTCGCTGATAAAGGTTGTAATACATGTACATATAAAATTAATACATTCATGGCTCAAACTATATTCTGAAACTTTTTTTAAACAAACTTTTTTTTCATAGATAGGTTTACATGCATAAGTGCACAATGTAGCTAGCTTTTGTGGAATGAAACTAACATTTACCTAGTAACAAAAACGTTAATATAGCTACATGGAGATTATTGTATGTTATGTGAGAAAGAGGTGTTCAAGTGTAAGTGTTTCCCCCTGGGTTAGATAAGGAAATTAAATGACTTTATAATTATTGCATATCAGAAATAGATACACATGTATATCAATGCAGGAAATCACTATAGAGGTATTAGACAATGAACCACAGCAGGTGAATGTTCTCAAAAGGTCGTAGCTCTGCAATGCCTCTCTCTGCTGTGTTTGTTGATTACTTTATAGACTGTGTACTGGGATCACCTATATAACATCCATTATGTATGAAGGTATACCTAGCCTATACACAACATACCAGGTGTATATATACTGTCTGTGGGAAACATTGATCAGTAGAAGTTATATTTACTGCAGTATTGACACAGCAGCCGTAGCTGTAGATTGACCGTAGCTGTAGATTGACCGTAGCTGTAGATTGACCGGTAGATTGACCGATAGTTTTAGGACATGTAGGTTAACTTTCAACTGTATGGTAGCTCTAGATCTACTAGTTATTACTGTGTATCTATAGGGATCATATAAAGCACTACGGAATAGATTTGAAGACTTTCCCTCGCAAATTGTTATACAATGCATCTAGGTTAGTGTTCTGCTAAATGTTAACAGCTATGTGTAAGTTACCAGGTGTATACTTGTCAGTGTTCTCCCCAGGCTGTTTTTGCAGCCTGGCACCATGCTCCTATAATTTCTTGCCATGCTGCTATCCTAGGTCTTCTCTGCTATATATTCATAGTGAATTTAAAGTAACCATGCTGCTTTGATTTTACATAGAGTGCTTGTATCATTTACTTATATGAAACTTCATTGATTAAAATTTTACAGAAATATTTCAAAAGATCATAATATATTGTATAACTTCATACATTTATTTGTTACAACCCCCACCCAACTTACACAACTGATACTGGAATTGGGTTGTCTGTCATTGAATAATTCTGCTGTTTGGAGATCCTCGTGTTAGCTAGGGAAATATATAATTTTACAAGTACAAACATAGTTGTGTAATTAAGCCACATCCGCACATGAAGACATTCAATCATACATATTTGCAAGCTGAAGTCATTAAGAGCAACACATAAAGCTATATGTATCATGATAACACACTGGGAGTTGTCTAATGTTCTGATAAGTGATGATAATATAGGACAACCACCTGTTAGTACATGTACTAGTAGTTGTATAACATGGTTCGCACAGGTCTTGAAAAACCCTTGAATTTGATG
>NW_018482396.1:0-1778 GCF_002113885.1 Mizuhopecten yessoensis | reverse complement strand
AGAAAAGTGCTTTGAATTAGCGTTAAACTTCTAGAATACATATTGTGAATTGTGGCTAAAGATGTGGACTAATTTCTGTAAGAGACTGATCGTAAGTCTCCAAGATCTATGATGGAGTTGATAAATGAACATTGATCAGCAAAGTAGAGCAGAGGTGTAAAAATACACTTTAACGGTGCCTAGGACAGCCAGTCCTAGAGCTTTCGAAAGTGCAAAAGGCTGGTTCCTGAAACATGTTTTACATGTATTTGGGATTCCCCTTGACTGGATGTGAATAAATAATTAACTGAGATGACTAGGTTATTGGGATACAATTAATGAAATAATTATGAAACAAACAAACAAAATCATGAAAACAACTTCATTCTTTGTTTTGAGAACTAAATTGCTAGTAGAATACTAGTGGTCTTCACATCAATTCAGACTTATATACTGATGAAAATAACTGAAATACCAGTTTAAATATATACATGTATCAAGGATATATAAAAGATATACTTATTGAATAATTGTATGCACATGCTAATAAATGAGGGACATTGCTTTAGTCTTTTGGTCTAAAAATAAGTCTGCTTATCAACAGGAAGTTGCAATTGCGTGACTAATAACCGAACCGATCCAGGCCTGGATTTCCCCCACTTAAAAAATAATTTACATAAAAAACAATTGATAAAAAATTAAATGCAACTCTGCAATTTAATTGAAAATAATTTATATTATAATATTGCAGTTGCTGAGAAAAAAAACAATCCTTATAATACTTTATGAAGATTCATAGCATGTTCAAAAATTTGTTTTTTGTCTGTGTAGTTTGTATGCATTTTAAGGCAAGTAGAAATTGAATTTGGGCCAATGAATTTGTAAGGTATACTTTTCAGGGGAAGTGCTTTAAACATTGTTTACACCCCTGTAGAGTCTACCATATAAGGTAGAAGCCTCTAAGCTGTTGCGTTGCTGATGTTGCTTCTGTTTAAACAGTTGATAGCCTTAGGGACACAAGTAAATGTCCAGCCAATCAGATTACTTAATACAAAGCCAAAAAAGTTTTGGACTGCCCTCTGCGCGTCAAACATAAAGGTACATGTAGATAAAAACTATGACAAATGTTGAACTGCCACATACAGACATCTGGCGTGTCACTTGTATAACTGACTGTTTTCCTGTTACTATTATTACCATTCACATTCAGTGTGTTTGTGCCAGTAACTATTTATATGCAACATGTCCCACCATATTTGTTGACAGGCTGATATATACTCTATTTACTTGCGTTTTGAATACACTTAGTGCCATACACAGATTTACTGTAATCTTGAATTAATTTGTCTGTGCTCTTGTGTTCTTGTGGTGATACTAACTCTTTCGTTTTTGCCTTGCTAGCTTAAACTCTCTCTTTAATTCTAAATGAGCTAGCTGCATGGTCCTGCTTACTTAAAACTCTAAATCTTCAAAAGAGCCTTTGTTAGCCTAAACTCTAAATCTTTAAAAGATGCCCTACTTGCTTAAAATCTAAACCTTCAAAAGAGGCTCAGAGTGTTCGCTTAAGTGGTATTGCCGTTATAGATGTTGATGAAACCTGAAAGCAACTGACCACTTTGAAAAATTATTATATATAGTAGCATTGCTTGATGCAGTATTGCAGTACATATATTACTAAACCAAATAATTCAAATCAATTTATTATTGGCACACCTATTCTGAAGGACCAAGGTGAGCTTATGCCATACTTTGGCGTCAGTCAACAAAAAAATAATTGCAAAAAAAAAAATAAAAAAAAA
>NW_018482395.1:0-1777 GCF_002113885.1 Mizuhopecten yessoensis | reverse complement strand
AAGTTCTTGGCATGCATTGCTGGGTTTGTAAGTATGAAATAATTACAGCATTAAGAAGCATTACATTTGTTGTCAAACAATTTTTAAATTTACCTCAAACATTTCTTTCAGGCAAATCTGATAAAATTTTGTGAAACATTTTTTAGAAACTAAAATTGTGAAAAAGTTGAAAATTTATATAAGAATGAGAAAGAAGCATGTTCCGGCTCTTTATGGGAAACAATGGTAAAGGAACAGTCCAAACCTGGGTGGTTCTGCATCGGCGGCTGTGCCACAGATGTCAAAGTGGCCATTCCTGGCTGTTGACCCATCATACCTGGAGGTGCTGCTGTTGGCATAGAAACACACAATAAACCATAGCTCACTTACTCCCTGTAGTACCATTACAAAACAAAACATAATTCAGAGGAAAAGTAACAGCAAATGAAAAGAATATTTTGTAGTATTCCTCTCATTTGTTGTAGAAATCCTGCCAGGCAAAAAGAAAGGTTGTTGCAAAAATTATTACAAAGGAAAACATCAATAAGACAATAAATGTGTCAACAAATAAGTTCATCATTGCAATATAATGTATATCTTTATCCAGTTAGTGTAACAGCATTAACCAATCTTCCTTCAAAGATAAAAATCTTCTTATGAACACCGAAGGTACAAATTCGCTACAACACGGAAATGAAATACCTGGAATAACAAAATATATGCTGAAACCTGAAAAAATGTTAAAAATGCTGACACCTGTAAAAAATGAAACCAACAGTGATATTATACGGGCACGGCTGTGGAGTGAAAAACACGCTTTTATAATTGAAATAAATTAGAAAAAATAAAGTGCCTTAATTTACAAATGCATTACTGAAACATAAGCAAATCATTTCATACTAATCATAGCATACATCCATAATAATTAGTATAATACATCCATCATAATTAGTATAATACATAATCATTTTTAAGATATAAATACATTTCAATACAGTACTTTAATGTATTTTGTAAAATATTTTCATATTCTGCAAAATTTTGATTGTTTTGAAGCTTAACACATGTATGTTATATCACTTTCAACTACAAAACTTAAGGCAACACTTATTAATGCAATACATATCAGAGAGAATAATTAAGTAAACAACAACAGGAGTCAACAGTGTCTGGGTACAGCAGCTGACAAATGGGATCAACAGACATGTGTAGCTGTAACAGTATCTCTACAGAAAAGTCTACTGTGTCGTCTGTAGTGTGTCATCTTCCCTTTTTAACATCTCAATTATATAACCAAATGTAAATGTACAACATCCATCTAAGCCTCAAATCTTATGGTGCTTTCTTCTTCAATTTGTTACATATATCCAATTATAGCAATAAGCTATAATATCATGATAATTTATCGTATCTCTTTTTCAAAAGAAAACAATTGTTTTGTTTGTGTTACACAATAATATGTGATTGCTCTCCACTTGATTAGACGAAGAGATGAAGCTTGATGGTCACAAACAGTCATCTGATAAACTTTGTATGGCTGTTGTACATCAGTCTCTACATTACTATCAAGCCTCACAAATGTGTGTGTCCACAAGTAGCCTCCAGTTACTACTCAATGCCCTGGAGATTGTTCTGTGGACAGTTTTACTGTTGGAGAGGAGTATAAGTATAGTGACATCACTTTAGCACACCAACCTTCTTACTCTCCATGACCTAAGTCTTGTGTGTAACAAACATCCAGACAGTTTGTGTTAAGATGATGCTGTGATGTCCAGCACTGGAAAAAATGTTTTAAAAA
>NW_018482394.1:0-1777 GCF_002113885.1 Mizuhopecten yessoensis | reverse complement strand
AGAAGCTTGTATAAACTTATTTAGAGACTTCTATTATATTGAACTGCTTTGTACAAAGAAACACTAGGCATATAGAAACCTGTGAGTACCAAATATCCACTAACATAGACAAATTAAATCTTACAATGTATAATGTCTGAGTTTGAGAGAGAATGCTGGTTCAGAATACACCAACCAGGAGTAAGCTGATTACTTGTGTGAGTCATGGTAGTCTTAATGGCAGAATGAAATACAATCAGAAACATTATGATAATTTTACACCAAAATCATTTGATTTCAAATGTTTTCATTTATATTTCTAAGCATGAGTAGAAATTGATAGGTACTTCAGTGTTATCTAGTTCAAAGGTAATCTTTTTTTATAACAAGAACAAGATTGATAATTTAATACCGCATTTTTATCTGTTCTATAAATACAGAACAATGCATTGGAGAAATAAATATGTAAAAAGTCATCTGTAAAGGTGACGGCACATATACTTACTTTTCCTACACCAGAATGAGCGTGACCTAACTTGACTACCACAGGGAACTTCGGAGTGAGCACCTGTAAAAATAGGATAAGTCAGTTACATTTGTGAAATTTAAAAAGATATTTAAGTTTCTATAACTTGACAATGTCTGTGAGACAAGAATTCCCTTACTGGGCATACTCCTCAAGGCAGCGTCATGTAGGATTCGTACCCGTTCCACTCAAAGTGTTGAAACACAAATTTGTTTGAGATATATATATATTTGTGTTGTAGTTTCTTCCAAATCAACAGAAAAATGAAGCCGGTAGATCGATGACAAATATTTTCTATTGAAAGTAATAGCAGCCTTGACCTTGAATCACGACCCTGAAAGGCAAACTTGTGAAAAGTGATATTGTTGAGTGATGAAGCCAATTTATTGATTCCAAATAAGAACATTTTATAAATTTCTAAAATAATAGACGATTTGTTTCTAAAATATCAGTTTGAAGAGCGACCCTGATGTGGGTCGCTTATTTCCCACATATTATAGAGGGCCAGAGTTCTGACGTTAATCAACGATAGACTGATATAAAAAAAAGTCGATAAAACGTGAGAATAATTAGGACTGATGTTGTACCTAAGAACTCCCCCTCAGAAGGTACAGTACTAAACGAGATCTCATTGACCTATTTGATGTCATCATCGTCATATCTGATGACCATTTCACTACAATTCATGTCATTCCCGACACGGCTGTAGGATGCCAATATCGTGACATCTCCGGGGTGTTGTCTCTATCAACGTGTACCAGAAGGCCTCAGTGCTAAACAGGCAAAGACTATTCGCTGATGTACATCAGGACCCAGCCAACATAGTGACCTTCTTCTCTGTCAAGTTATTGCACTGCAGCATGTCAGATCAAGCATTTTTGTTGGCGTATACACAACTCTGTTTCACCACCCAAATTTCTCTGCAGGTCCGAAGTAAAAATAATCCCAAGAAGTGCACCTGACAACCCATTGTCAAGGACTTATATTTTTATTTTCTTTATTCTAAAAATGTGTTTCCTTGTAAGTCTACCAACATACCATATTCTTACAGTCATGTAGATGGCATATTACTCATAGCAAGGGTCACAGACTTCTTCTGGAAAGTGTGTGTATTTGGGGAAAGGGAAGGGAGGTCAGGTTTCCAAATATCCAACCTATTGCTCATGTCTTACATCCTTAACCAATATAAGCTGTTAACCATCCTCCATTACTGTCTCATTAAACCTGTAAATCCACTACAACCCTGTCCCCAGTGTTACACCATCAGTCTGA
>NW_018482393.1:0-1776 GCF_002113885.1 Mizuhopecten yessoensis | reverse complement strand
GGGGTTTTTTTCCGGATAAAGGTACAGTTGGTTTGGTCTGACATTTAGGATGTATTGGTCATGATAGTGTACAAGTCGCTTTTCATTGATATCAAAATACAAATAAATCAAAAATAAGAAAGTCAATACTACAGTAACCATAAGATTTCGCCGAGATGGCAAAATATACATTTACAATTTTGTTCTGAATGTCTATCGTAATGTATTTCATATCTTAATATCTTGATAATGATTTATTGATTGCCCATTGCTAAACTGACAATCGTTATGTTTTCAGATGAACATTACTTACCTATCATTTGACGTACACAATAGACTTATATTTTATGTGGTGCAAAGTCAGGCTTGGAATAGTACGGTGTTATGTGTGTATCGCAATTTCGTATTGATAAATACAAAAATGGAACACGATATTAAGTCAGGAAAATAGCGAGGTATACCAAGTAGGAGCAATACTGAAGTAGTATCCACATGTCAAGTGAATAGTGAGACGTCGGTATGTTAACTGTGACATATCTGGGATAGTTTGTATAGAGGCATGCATGTATGTATGTGAGAATAGTAGCAGTATCATCGAAACGGGTGAAGTAAAACTTTAAATGTGTCAAGCAGAAGGTTTAATAGGTCAAGTCAATACCGAAATATGTCAGTTAATAGTTAATATGTTAAACATGTAACAGATATATAGTGGAAGGTGTTAAGTGGTTAGAGTCCAGTCGCACTGGTAACAACATGTATTTACTTACACTGAGTTCCAAACTGTTACATTTCAGCAAAGGCAATAACAGACTTTTCGTCAATTTGTTAATATTTCATCATGAAATTTGACAGGAAAAATAATAACACATTTAGTTCTGTAAGAACATTTCTCTACTTTTACCGTTTTCAACATAAATAACAAAATGGTGTCTGAAGGCAGGATGTCTTTGTATTAGTTAATTGCGTTGTATCTAAAATGTCATAATAATATCAATTGTAATTAACTATTATTTCAGATTTATACTGCTGATGTGGGTACTTCCTCTGTGATTCAACATAGCCTCTGTCGTTCAAACTTTCTAGTAAAATTGATAGAATACAAGTAAGAATAATGTCAGTGGAAACAATATTTAACTCAAGGATGATTATACAAAATTTGTATATGCAATATGTCCTCATTTTTTGGTGGAAATATTGAATGAGTTGAAAAACAATACATAAAATATGTCGTGCAAATACAATACATACAATATATCGTGCAAAAACGATACATACAATATATCGTTCAAAAACAATACATACAATATATCGTGCAAATACAATACATACAATAAATCGTGCAAAAACAATACGTACAATATATCGTGCAAAAACAATACAGACAATATATCGTGCAAATACAATACATGTAATATATCGTGCAAAAACAATACATACAATATATCGTGCAAAAGTAATACATACAATATATCATGCAAAAACAATACATACAATATATCGTGCAAAAACAATACATACAATATATCGTGCAAATACATATGATATATGAATTGAAATGTAAACTCTTTAATGATAAAAGTAAGCAAGGTGTGTACGATTAACATATACATTTTGATTAAATATATTAAAACAATTAATACAAAATGTAAGCACATGTGATATATAAACTAACATTGTTAAAAAAAGGGTTTCATTTAAGATAATAAATACATAAAACATGTAATGCATTACTTGTCAAATGTTGGATAAAAACAATTATGATAGAAAAAATAAAAATGCAAAAGCCTAATTATGATA
>NW_018482392.1:0-1775 GCF_002113885.1 Mizuhopecten yessoensis | reverse complement strand
ATACTACCTCATGAACTAGATACTTCAGTATCTGAACAGTATATTAATGCATTTGGATAAGATACTACCTCATGATACCATTGAATGTGGACTAGATACTACATTGTGTAGATAAGATCCTACCTCATGTGGATTAGATACTTCTTCATGTGGACTAGACACTATGGCATGTACATTAGTTCTTCATGTGGATTCGACACTATGGCATGTGGATTAAACAATACTTTGTGTGGATAAGTTACTACTTCATGTAGATTAGATACTTCTTCGTGTGGACTCGACACTATGGCATGTGGATTAAACAATACTTTGTGTGGATAAGATCCTACCTCATGTGGATTATATATTTCTTTGTGGGGACTAGACACTTTGGCATGTTGATTAGATACTACTTCATGTGGATTAGATACTTCTTCATGTGGACTATACACAACTGCATGTGGATTAGATACTACCTTGTGTGGACTAGATACTACTTTGTGTGTATTAGTTACTAAATATATGCACTTTGTGTGAATTTAACCTTATATTAGTGGTCTAAGATACTATCTCATGTGGATTAAATACTACTTCATGTGGACTGGACCCTATTGAATGTGGATTAGATACTAACACACGTACATCTTGTGAAATAAATCTTAGATCCAATGGTCTGATTACTACTTCATGTGGAATAGATACCACTTCCTAAGATAAAAACTGAGATTTACATTTTTCATAATAACTTACAACAGTACTAAATTAATCCATTTTTAATTTTCATAACTGTTTTCTTTTTCAAAATCTTTTTAGCAATTATCTACATACTAGATTACAAGTGATACTGTTATATTGTACTTGAAGATTTCCTCTGCAATAGCTGCTCATACAAATTTTGGACAAATCAGCACATAAGACACAACCAAGTGTTCCATGTTTGCTTTACACTGTATGTAATGTTTTTATTGTATTAATTCTGCTTCATTGTATGAATTAAGGTTTTCAATGTACTCTTTCTATGTATAAAATATAAATTGACAGAATGGATACCATAATTAAAGGAACACTGTGGTATTTTCTAATCAAACAGTTGGCTGTGAGGTCAGGCCAAGTGTATGTGCTGACCTTTGTACCACTGAAGACATATCTGGCCCAAGTTTCATGAAAGTGAATTGAAGTCACATATAATTTCTGAACTTTTCTTGCTCCAATAACACTTTTTTATAAAAGCATTTAAGGAACTTCCATGGAAGTCAATGTAACTGGAACATGCTGACATTATATTATCTTTTCTGAATAGCATTACTGGTGAATGTGTGATATTGACATTATAAAGAATACTGATGCAAGGAAATTCAATTGAAATTGTTTATTTTAATTGATTATTCACATAAAACAGATGATGAGAACATTAACAGAGGCTATGTGACAATGATAAAAACAAGAATCACATGCAGAGATCAACAGACCTACAAGGATCAAATCAACAGCTAATCTGGCATAGTAAGTAAACAGGAAGAGCTTGATGAATTGCACCAATGATCATGCTCCCTATTATACATGCAGGACACAAATTGTGTCATCAGTCATTCATACTCCGCAGCATTTAAGACACAAGCTGTGTTCTCAGTCATTCATACTCCCTGGTATAAGACACAAGCTGTGTTCTCAGTCGTTCATACTCCCTAGTATAAGACACAAGCTGTGCCATCAGTCGATCAGACTCCCTAAACTATAGACATATCTGTACATGTATATTCCGTCTTTGCATATTGCAGAGTTATCTTCTCTTGGGA
>NW_018482391.1:0-1775 GCF_002113885.1 Mizuhopecten yessoensis | reverse complement strand
TTGCGTGAGTGTGTGCTGGAAACAGGCTATGTTGCAGCTTTTGCCTCCTTGTGATAGCGCGTATCTGATGCCGACCTTTTAGTGCTATCTCACTGAAACATGCCGAACATCTTTAAACTGGTCCTTTGTTTAAATATATTATTTTGATCTTTATTTCAGGTCAATGGGAATAATACACAAGGTCACGGTAACGTTGTTCAAACAATGACCTTCAACTGTTTTCTTGGTCACAGAAACATAACATAGAATTAAAGGGTAATATGGTGAAAATATTAATCAACATTTTATAATCGATATACTTGATTAGACTTTATGATTAATATTATCTTGATATATTGTATTAGAGATTTCACGATTTTATTAATTGGCATAATATAAAAGAACCGTATTGTTTTGAATGCATAGTTGTTTGTACTTCACGTCACCACAACAAAATAAGATATATATAATAATCAAGTAATCTCAATGTCCTTTGTTGTCTTTTTTTCATCTAGGACATGTCACTGTTTGGCCAAACGCTGTCGTCGCCCCCGAAAACTGCGATACCAACAACTTTCCCATCGATATCTGAATTTCCCCAGCTTCCAACACTGGGCATTGGACAAACGCTACCATCGGCCCCGAAAGTGATATCACCTTCCTTCTTATCAATATCTGGATTTTACCAGCTTCAAACACAGAGTATTGGCCAAAAAGTACCATCATTTCCAAATGCGAATCACCATCCTTCCCATCAGTATCTAGATTTCCCCAGCTTCCATCACCGGGTATAGGCCAATCGCTACCGTCATTTCCTAATGCGATACCACTTGCCGTTCCATCAAAATCTGCTCTTCTCAAGCTTCCAACACTCGGAGTCATACTAACAACGGTTAAACCAGACGTTGCGCTTTTCCTGAATCCTGAAACATTAAGTCGGATTGATGTGTTGTCAGGGGAAGATCAAGAAGGAAATGAGAAAGCATATAGAATCAAAATATTTTCCATTTGGGCAATTTGTGTGCCCTCACTTACTACGACAGACAATGAGGAGGGGGGGTATTAGCTTTAGCTGACTGTAACGATAACAAGAGTGGGATGCAGCAGGCCTTTTCGTTCCATTGACCTTCCGGAGAAAAGGGTCATATGAAGACTGGTGCTTAGGCAGATATTACTGAAAAGAAAGGTTGTTTTGATGTTGTTTCGGGTCCAATGAAGCTAGTTGCCGTCTATGCGCCATTCAACTAAAAATCATATGACCAGAGTGAATAATATATATCAAACGTTGCACCTATTTACTTCTAACTTTCGTTTCAATATTTTATGTTCTGGTGGTCCGCGATACCTTAGAAGGTCCTAGAGGACGTACAGCTATCATAGGACCCATCGGACCAGCAGGAGATGCGGGTGATATAGGAATATTTGGTCCTACAGGGGTGAATGGAGCCGTAGAACTAAATGGAGAAACTGGAGCCACCGGGCCAACATGTGCAATCGGAGATACTGGCGCGATTGGTGTTACATGACCTAATGGGGCTACACGTGCTACTGGTTCTTCGGGTGTTACTGGTTCCACGGGCCCGACAGGTCCCGGAGGCCCAACGTGACAACAAGGAGGACAGCAAGGCCCTAATCCATGATTTCAGCTTTATACGTAACAAGATTACATGTATTATGCTCGAAACCTACTTCCATATCCAAACTTAGACATGTGACATAAATATACCGCCTCATTTAA
The DNA here is from genome assembly GCF_002113885.1 of Mizuhopecten yessoensis. Lineage (NCBI taxonomy): Eukaryota > Metazoa > Mollusca > Bivalvia > Pectinida > Pectinidae > Mizuhopecten > Mizuhopecten yessoensis. The sequence continues at coordinate 58 of NW_018482391.1, read as the reverse complement.
CCGTCCTGATTTGGTTTGGTTTGGTTTGTCTTGTTTAACGTCCTATCAACAGCTATGG
>NW_018482390.1:0-1775 GCF_002113885.1 Mizuhopecten yessoensis | reverse complement strand
GGGGGGGGGGGGGGGGTCTTAATGTGGGAAGAACTGGATTATCTGGAAAAAAAACATGTGGTCAAACAGGTGACCCCATTCCCTTTCACGCCCATTCAGGGAATTGTATCCTGGCCAGTCCTTGGTGAAAGGCGAGTGTGTTGTACGCTACTCCAGCCAACCACCGGCCTGACATGGAATTGATCAGTATTTGAGAAAATAGCAATCTGATTAAAATACAGCTTCTCATTATACTATCCTGCTACAATCGTATGACGAGTCATCTTCGCTAGACCTTGTATCATAAATAAACTTATGGATATTGGTTGATCAGAGGATATAATTATATCAACCAGAGAAAAAGATGATTTTTTTTTCAGTCCATATATCCACATTCTTTTTCACCGATCAACATATATCCTTTATCATATTATATATGAAATTGTGCTGTTTTTTTCTTTAGACAAGATGAATGGGAGAAATTGTCAAGGGAAAATTTCTGCATTTGGCAGAAATAGTTGTGACATTACATTTTTGAGGGAAGTCATACAGAGAATAAGGAGCTGTTGTTTTTAGAAAGAGAGACATCGAGTCGAAATACTGAATTGGACCATGTACATCTTGTCCAAGATATATGACCTCCTTATCTAACAATGGATACAAAGATTTGGTAGGTGTCTCTCCGACCCAGTCTTTCTACACATGTACATTTCGATTAATTTTCAAAGATTTTGCAACTATTAACACTGTAACAGCTAGGAGAGGGAAAATGCACAGGGCCATGCAAATTCGGATTTGTATCGAGGAACCTCTCAAGGACAATCTAACCATCGAGGGGAATCACCAGACCCAGGTATACAAGTCAACTCTTGTTATAATCAGAAGGAATAAGCCTGTGACAGCACCCTATCATGTGGACAAATTTATAATTATATATGTTGCAGCATTTTCCGTTTGTCACCAATTGTTTGAACATTACGGACTTGGATAACAATCTAATTCTGTGGAAATATACAGAATAGTCAGAAAAAACCCAGTTGATTATCAAGTCCCTGTGTCATGTACGATTCTGACTACATGATACATCACACGAGTACGATGGGCAGGCTAACGTTTTTTCTAATCTTTTAACTTAAGTGATGAGGTATGTACAAAACTTCATCAAGATGTTTTTTTTTGCAGGTAGATACTTGACGAGGCGAGTCAAAATTACGCTTGATCGATATACACAAGGTATTTATTTACAATATTTATAGCAACTACTTACGAATATGTAATAAATATAAGTAATCAGAAGTCTATAAAGCCGTATCGGTACACTTTCTCCTGTTACCAACGTGTAGGTAGACGGTCCAAGTTCACGATCGTTGCAATGCAAAAGCACCTGTCTGTCTATTTACAATCCTGTTATAATTAGCCACAGTTGCGTATATGTGCGTTGAACTATTTACCGAAAAGGACTGACATTGGATTTATTTAATACGTCTTGGGTTTAGTCCTGGGTTTTAAGACTATTCGGAGAGTGTCCGTGAAAGAAGATGTACATTCAATGATACAGTTAACGGTGTCTCCTTACTTAATTATCTTGTCCGTATATTACATACAAATTAAACTAACCACATGTAAATCTGTACTGTAAGGGAAGTAACTCGAATTGATATTTTTTCAACATAGAACTACGTGATACGTTGCTCCGTCAAAATTTTTAATTATGCGACCAGAAAGAAAACATAGGTTAGAACTAGAAAATGAACATGGATGTAATGACTAGCATAATATCGGTTGGAAGATTAAAA
>NW_018482389.1:0-1773 GCF_002113885.1 Mizuhopecten yessoensis | reverse complement strand
TGTTTTACAGCATTTAAAAAAAAACCAGAACAATTTCTGATTCTCTTTTGGAATGTGTCCGACAGATGTGTGGCTATTAAAGCCACTGACACAACCTCTGTTTTGCTATGTTATTAAGCGCCCCATTCAAGTTATTAAAATTTTGCTGTCTGCCATATTTGTTATGATGCTTTTTACTACCAGTACAGGAACAACTCTATATGTATCAGACTGATTATCAGGAGAAGTCAAGTTTGTATCTTTCAATAATATAGTTTTGGGGGTTTATTTTTGGTAACATTTAAAATTTTCGCATGTAAAATCTGTCCTACAAAACCCAAGAGTCAAAGCTCATTTTGGGGAACTAAAGACATACTCTCGAAGGTCTACTGAAATCCCGGATATTTCTGATAATTTAGGATTTATTTTCTAAAGGATAAGTGATAGCCGTTATGGATATGGTATAAATCATGTTGTAAACTTGATCCATGTTGTGCTAGAAGACCTGGGCTAGTATCTGGGTACAAAATTTACACCCCGGTCAGGAAACATTTGAAACTGTCTCACCCAGTGGTAGGACAACCAGATTTGTGGGTTGAGATTTCTATTAACATTCCTGTCAGGTGACAATGCAAACATCGATCAGAAAGCAGTGGGGTGATTTCATCACAAGTTGAATTTTGATGTCACTCAATGTTACCTGTTGTATAACAGTCATGTTGGAAGTTTTATCTAAGTGCTGTACAGTGTCAGGTTTGACAATATAACTGTTTGACCAGCAGTTACACTGAGCAGTATGTAGTAGAAAAGACTGTTTGTTTGATTGTTTCCCTAGGTTGTGTTCCTTCAGTGCGACAGGTACATAGAGTTCCATTCCTCGAATGGACGCTACTACAAACTCCGTATACCCAAGTATGGTCGTGACCTTGCCTACCATCATGCTAGCTGTGATATGTACATAGGAGGAGTCAGGTAGGCAATATTGGTTGGAATACTCATTTGGTCAGACCAAACTTTGATATGTATCTTATTTTATCATTTGAAAGTAGATACATGTGTGTTTCGGGAGTTTACTTGTGCATGTTAATGTTCTATTTATAGATTATCACACTGTTTTTAGTTTTTATCATGAAATACAATTTTATCAACATTTATCCAGTTCTTGACGTCACTTGGCCTGCACAAGCAGACATTCTATTTTGAGAAAATACAGTCCAAAAATTATCAAAAACCTCAAAGACAAAGGAAAGAAACAATCGGTGTGTACCCATGCAGTGAGCATGGCACAGAAAGAGACGTGTCTGTACAGCATGTCTGGTGTAAATAGGTTCTACAACACATCATTATATTTAACTCAGGGCCACTTGTAAATTATACAGTCAAATTTGAGAGGCACTTGTTTCAGTGACTTTTTGAGTAATGGTATGATGATGGAAACATTGACGATTGAATTGTTAAAACAATTATAGTAAAGTTGTCTTAAAATAAATGTCCTGTTTTCTCTGTACAGTTCAGAAGTCTACAGACTCAATCTGGAGCAAGGCCGGTTCCTTAATCCTCTTGTTGTCGAGGCAGAGTAAGTTTTTTTTATCTTTCATTATCATCAATTTTTTTCTGTGTCACCAAAACAATTCACACATTTACACAATATATGTATATTTATGGTATTAGCTAGCCTGCACAATTTTGGATATTTATGGTATTACAGCTACTAACCTGCACAATATGTGGATGTTTTCGCTATTAGCAAACCTGCACATTCTGTTGATATTTATTGTATTAGCTAACCTGCAC
>NW_018482388.1:0-1773 GCF_002113885.1 Mizuhopecten yessoensis | reverse complement strand
CACTCACACATATATCTTTTATTCCACTTTAAATGTGACGGACATAGCAACGAGTCTTCAGAGACAGAACTAAAACTGTTAGCATTAACCCTCATTTCATCGGTGAAAGTGCACCAGAACATGTCATGTATAAATTAACTGTAAATACATAATGTTTTATCAGAACAGCTAAAATCTTTATTTCCTTAAAACAATCTAATTGAGTATTTTATATTTCAAATTTGTATTCTTAACATTAGAATAAAAAAGAATTATCAATAAAAGACATAGCACTTTAACATTGCACTTTCCCTTCTTTCTCATTATTTTTCAGTCTTTATTATTATTTTTGCTTGAAACATAAAACTCATCACTTGGTAAACAAGTAATTAAAAACGCTTTCCCCACCCCCAAAGAACAGACAACCTTGTCTATATCAACCAATATATATCCAACCACTCACAAAGAATATTCAATGTAATGAAATTTTTATCAATTACAAAAAGTTTACAAAATCCTGTATTTATTTCCTTTTGCACTTTTGTCATACAACGAGTGTGTTATGTGGCTGCTAACATACCTAGCATTTGACAGTCCAGAGAAATAGTTTGTTTGCGTTCCAGAGAAATAGTATGTTTGCAGTCCTGAGAAATAGTTTGTTTGCAGTCCAGAGAAATAGTTTGTTTGCGGTCCAGAGAAATGGGGGTTTTTTGCGGTCCAGACATAATTTGTTTGTGGTTCAGAGAAATAGTTTGTTTACGGTCCAGAGAAATAGTTTGTTTGCTGTCCAGAGAAATATTTTGTTTGCAGCCTAGAGAAAAAGTTTGTTTGCAGCCGAAAGAAAGTCTGTAAGTGGTGCTGAGATATGCTCAGAAATCTAAGAAATATTGAATAAATTAGTTCTAGAAATTATCTGTCTTTTCTTGTATGTTGTGTTTAAAATGTACATAAATATCCAAGGTAAATAATGTGGAATTCCTATCTAATTCAAACTATTAAAACCAAGTTGCTCACATCAGACAAAAATCAAATCTACAACATTTTTAAAATGTTATATTTTCTTAAAACAAAATTGTAAAATATGAGCTATCCAAATGTTTGCTATTTCAGCTTTTACTAGTAACAATTTTCCTTAGTTTATATAAAAAGAAAAATGATTGTTTTTGACCTTTGTAGAATAACATAATTGAAGAAAGATCTTATGGTTAAAGGTAAAAGTTAAAAATAAAAACTGTTACCCTATTTCACTTGTAATGAGCTCGTGTTCTGGATTAGCTAAACATAAAGGAGAGTGTAGGCGTATCCCCCAAAAGAGAAAGCAAACCTCCTTTTTTCATTTCTTTTTTTTTTGTAGGAGAAATCAAACATTTTAAAACAATAGAAACAGTTATGTACAAAACATTGATTTCTTGCATCAAACAAACTATTGTCATATGTATTTACATGGAATTGGTGAATAAATATAAAAATAGAAATTTGTAATGAATATTATACAACAATGTTAAGCGTGAGTATATAACGAAACTATTTACAGACCATTCAATACCGTAAATCTACTGTATTTCGTGCTATGTTATTCTCATGTTCATTTGCAAGGACAGGCATTCCCCAATTCAAAGATCTTGTCAAATTGTATTCAAACAAAGTAAAGGTAGAGGGTGTCAGCGTTCTTTTTGATCTCCAATGAAGGAGAGCTTTCTGACTCAGAGTTGTTTGCTCTTTTACATAAAAGAGTTAAATTCAAAAGAATTATATCTTATAATTTTCTTTTTCACGAAAACACCGCTGCCATTG
>NW_018482387.1:0-1772 GCF_002113885.1 Mizuhopecten yessoensis | reverse complement strand
ATTGGAAGAGTTCAAATGTGTCTTCAGGGGTGAATGAGTTCATTGATGATCAGTCATTTTACCTTCGACAATGACAGGTCATGATTTTCAATGATTCATGATTTGACTATACATTTTGAATCATGAAAATGTTTATGAGTTGTCCAGATTTAGAGCTTTCCTACAAACTTATCAAACAGACAGTTTTACTCATTCTTCGGTAACTTTTACCATAACCTGCATTCAATCAACATTTCTGCCTACAGCATTTAAAAGGTATTCACCACATGGTACTCATTTTGGGGAATGCTTTTCTATCTATTTCCCTTCCATTTTCTATCAGTCAATGATCATTTGAGAAATAGCGATTACTGATCATGAATTTTGAAGCAATTCCTAACACCATCCATATCCTACCCTTTATCAACCCTTGACTTCCAGAGGCATGAGGACGGTATGAGGGGTTATTATAACGCCTCTAATTTGCTGGAACATAAATCCAGCATTCTCTCGTATTACATCATCCATGTACAGTAGTTTACTATTGATTTAAGGCACAAATAACTGGGTCCTGATGATCATAGTATGAAAATCTTAATTGACAAGTCAACACAAATCTTTTGAATTAGACAATCTTGTATAATTATTTTCAATAATGTTGAATTTCAATACTAAAAACTACATGTATATAGATTTAAAATAATCATCTCAATATAAGAGACACAAAAATATTTTTAAAATTTTCCTTCATTTCTGAGAAAACTAAAATTTGATTTTTTTTATTAAGCTGACAAGGCTTTAAAAATATGGGTGTTGAACCTCTATTGTGTCAAGCATTGTGAGCTTAATGAGACATTTGGGTGAAAATTGAATCGGAGACATTTTCATACTTATTAACACTGAAAAACTAAATAAGCATGTATTGAGGTTCAAAATGATTATCCTCAGGAATTATTCAAAAGTACTTCTATTTCTTCTGAGATCTTGATGAAAATTCAATTTGAAATATTGCATGTATCTAAGTTCTAAGAAGAAGCTTGATATAGCTTTGCCTATAATAGTACATCTCAGAAATACCCAGAGAAAATCAATTATGATTGGAGTTTTGAATTCCAGCCAAAATCAGGTATGTTAAGGTCAAAACAAAGCTCAAGAACTAATGAAAAAGGTTCCGTGATATTCTCCATGCATACAGGTGTGTAACTTGTTACCTGTACGTATGTACTGGTGCACCTTTAATCAATAGTGTAATCAAGGATCTACAACCTGTACAGGTATCGTTTCATATGTCAACTCAATTTACTGCCTGGTATCCTTCACACACAGTAATATTATGTAAAAAAAATATATGAAATATTAAAAACATCATATCAGCAAAATCTTACCAAGTCTGTCAAATAAATATGTAATGATATGCTGTATATATATCTTGTACTTATATGACCAATATTTGACCAGATTTCATAAATACCAAGGCAGTTTATTTAAAACATGCTTAATACTGTATCTTCTATATTAAAATCTCATATGGCTATTAAATAGGAATTGCCATGTTCACCAAGTAAAATCACCTGCCTCAATATTATTCTACTATTACCGTGTTAAAAAAAGACATATCAGGTGGACTTTTCTTTTCAATCCCTTTTCTATTTGTATGTGCATGTATCAACATTTCAGTAAAAAATATAGAAATTGTTGAAAGGTCTACCTACAACACTCTTTCTACAACCAGGTACCTTGTTAACTCAATTCACCCCTGATATTTCATAATGAACTATTCCAACCTTTGAATT
>NW_018482386.1:0-1772 GCF_002113885.1 Mizuhopecten yessoensis | reverse complement strand
AAGTCAATCGCAACAAGCTCCCTAACCTTCAATCGCCCTGCATACCGGGTGGTATCCGGGCAAGGGATAAAGTAACGACGTTGGTTCTATCCCTGGAACTATGTTACTTCTAGTTTACCTTTGTACCTTAATAAATCTTCCCTGTTGTATCTTAATAAATCTCAACTACACCTTAATTACTAAAATCTCAACTTAATCTTGATTAATACAACTCACCGGTACTTTATTTAAGCATTGGATTGTACCTGTATCATATGCATATGTATCGCATGTATCTGTAGAACCAGTGAAAACACAACCCTTCAAGTTCCATTCTAAGTTATAAATACTGTAGTATATATATAGTTTTGTTTATTAGTATATTTGTACATAAATTATTATTGTATGTTAAGACAGGATTAATCTTAAACTGAAATATATATGTCATCAACATACATGTACCCTGTTATACAAGTATTGACCATTTTTATTCTGCTGCATTTGTTTTTTACAAAAAATGAAAAAAAATCAATTCTAAGACATACAATTACCAGGTAATGTAATTTTCATGTGATATTTTCACAGTTATCTTCAGATAAACTGAACCTGCTAATTCAAAACAACAATAAACATTTCTAGTACAGTACCATGACAATTTAACAATCTAAAAACCATGAATTAAATACTAATCTTGTACTTTCTCTCTTATAAATACCTGATGTACATGAAAAAAGCTGCAAAATCAAATCCTATGCACTCTGTGACACGGCTTTATTTACTACTTACAACATCGTAACAGGTCAGGCGTAACAAAGCCACCTAACAGATGTCTTTTATCAGATTCCACTCTACATACAGTATTTGAAATTGAATCACACGGAAAAACTCAAATATTTATTATTAGTATCTAGTATCGACAGAAAAGCAATAGACTTTGAAAACATGAACATGGAACATTTATACGATAATCCCTCACATAGTCTTCATCTATATTATATGCAGGTCCAAATATATCACCTTATACAAATCTACTGGAAATATATAATATATAATAAACATGGGTGGATGAAAATATATCATTTTTATATCACAACATAACACCAAGTTCATTGAACCAGTTCTTATATGATCACATGATAACTCTTAACAACATATACAGGATTTAGGTAATTCAGTTTCTTAATAGACTACAAAGCTTAAACATGATGCTGTGTATGCAAGAAAAAAGTATGGAATACAGACTGGAACATAGATACGAAAGAAGTCGAAAAGTTAGCTCAAAGATTTTGACAGCGAGACAATACGTAAATTTGAGAAAAATAAAATGTGAAAATGTATTTGTGGTTCAAGCTCATCATTTAGAAGCCTTCTTATCCTTTATACCTGTCCACTCTTCAGTCTCATGCTTATAAGATAATATAGATAATTGAAGAAGGTACAAGAAGTAACTTAATATTACAGTAAAAAAAACACTCACTGTAAAAGCATTTCAATTAAGGAAATATTTCTACAGACAAAAAAGTTACATAAAAGGAATGATATGCTAGGCCAAGGCCTGAATATATTACCCGACACAATAAGTCACTTTAGGCGAGAAAACAAACAATTAATTCCTTGAACAAATGTTAAGGAATTCAACTTTTGCTGTGATATAATAAACATTTTGTGTTATCAAAATAAAACTCACAAGAATTAATTGTAACCATATCTGTATCTCGCATCGATTTGAAAGCACATTACCACCAGTATCAAATTACTTTAGAATGCTGGAGCTGTAAAATATTATGAACCGG
>NW_018482385.1:0-1772 GCF_002113885.1 Mizuhopecten yessoensis | reverse complement strand
AGTAATCTGATGCTGCTTTTAGGCGAGCCTTGACAAAGCCTTGCAGACCTGCATAAACTTTTGCAGGTCCGCCAGGAATAATACCCGAATTGTACCATATATAAACGGACAAACCGGTTGTTCCGCATAAACGAACAGGCCGCAAGACTTCTTTAGAGATACAGGATAACTTTGAAAAACAACTTTTGCAATACTTAATTTAAAATTCATGTTTAACGTTACAAACACTTACATATCTGAGTAGATAATAATTATTTTTTACATATTTCAGCATAAAAAGTATCTACATCAATTAAAGCTGTCGTCAGAGCCATGGATGCTACATAGGTCATTTTACAAGTATTGCAAGCGCGTGCTGATTGATGGCCTTGACCTTAGATCGATTCTATCAAAATCATCACAATTTCTTAACACTTTATTGCAATTGCAATCTTCACTGAAATATTGGAGATATTTCTCGTCAAATTAGACAAGATAAAATAGTGAAGATTCCTCACAATATGTCATCCTTCATAAAGGGGACCAGTCCTCACCAGCACTCCAATAGTAACGCAGTAATTTGACCAGAACATAGTCTAATCACAGACTACATATATTACCACGATCAAACTCTCATTCGGCCGTTGGCCTTAACGCAGACCTTCTAGTGACTCTTCTTTTAAAGGACTATAAATTGAAGTCATTATCTCGAGTTCTTTAACAATAAAATTCATTTTACAACAATTACGAAGTAAGTTTTATCATATTTGTGGGAGGAAACCGGAGAGCATGGCGAAAGGCGAGTGCGTTAGTCTTTTAACGAACGGTTACACGGGATAGAGAACCTTCACTATTACAATATTAACACTTGTTTTTAGAATCGGAGGATTTGGATTCTTTTTTAGGGCTCAGTGATTGACTCCTTCACTGTATGACCCATTCCGACTGGTTTTGATATACAAAGGTAATTAATTAATGTATAGTGAAAGTAGATTTAGTGGTGTGAGCGACCCACATTAATTTGTTGGCGGATTGCCTCGGACTTTCGTGAGAGAACTCCGTTCATAACATCTAGTTACTGGTTACATCCACGATAAACAGCCATAATTTCTGGACCAATTATTTAATTGTTAAATATTTTAACGGATGAAATTGTTTTATAATTTTATAACAAATTTGTTATAGAGGTCAGTGACATGTTTACGACTTGTCTACTTCTACTTTGCGAACACGGGTTATTTTTGTGTGTCCTAACTTCAGACCATCCAAAATGACACCCACATCTCTTGATAAAGTGTTCTCTGTTGATTGCGAAATCTCAAACTTTGCAGGGACGGTATTCAGCGCGTTGTGTCAAGTTTCACGCCATAGCCGACACCAAACCTGTTACTGTGATCAATCACGGATGTTTCAATGGTTAAAATGATACTAGTTGTTGGTTCGATGTGTAAAATATAAATTTCAAAATGACAAATCGATCGAACCTTTGTGTTACACCGTTCCCATAGCTGTAAGGATATCGTGTACCATGTCTTATCAATGTTTGAAAATCAGAAGTCGTTTTAACACAATGTCATAATGATAAATTATCTATCGATCGTACAACAACATACCAAGGGTTTGCTTCACGTTTAGGCGTTTTACTGTTGCATCCTTACAGCATATAATTATATCATCACATTTGACCACAATTGTAATTGGGACATTCTGTTAACGGAGGTTCTCCTCAAATATTGGGGACACCAAGAACATAAGGGACACTATGGGACACCAAGGACACCAGGGACACTATG
>NW_018482384.1:0-1771 GCF_002113885.1 Mizuhopecten yessoensis | reverse complement strand
AACTTACACAGAACCCAGACCCACACTCCTTAGTTCAAGTGAGTAACTGACTGTTTTATATATAAGCACGAGTCAAGTATATGTTGTCCATTTGTATGAAAGCCTTACAATATGGTCAAGTTACCGAAATGGTTAGTTACCTTATTTTAAATATGTCCTTTTTGGGTACGCTTGTATGCGCCGCAATGCTTAAAGCTAATACACAATACAATAGTCTAATAGGCCTTCATTTTAACATTTAACCTCAAACTAATAGCGACAACTGATGGATTCCTATATTATAACGGGAAATATGTATGTATTATGTCTTAATGTGACTTGAAGAAAATGTGGTTTCCATGTCCTTTCAGATTAATTAGATCATGAGAATCCGAGTGATACAATTTCGAATTATAATATTTAATTGCTGTGTAGCATTGACCCCAGGCTCATGAGAATTCATTACAATTCAATCAGCTTTCATGGATTTGCATCCAAAGAGAGTAACATTATCAATGATCAAACAGCAAATTAATACAACATTAACAAACAGATCAGAACTATAAAATTTAACTAAGCACTTTACAAGGACTCCTTCCTCAGTTAAAAAGATATTTTCTACGTCTAACAAATAATTGAACTACTTCATCACACTGAAGATTATTTTAATGAAGATACCTAAATCGCGCAAAAGTTTTGTTTCATTCGATGCTAGTATCCTCTGTAAGATTTGTATGTCATTTAATGATGTTTATGTCTTTCGGAAAATAATTTCCTAATGTCAAAGTTGTTCGTACAATGGAAAAAAATGAACCTCGTCTTCTAGTGTGTTACAGTTCTTACAAAAAATGAACTTAGTGACCAAGGTTTTTTCAGCTGTGCCTGTTTCAATCTTAATAATATGGTTACTTATTCTCAATTTTGTTAATAAATTAAATGCCTTTGAGCAAAATTTCTGTTTCAAATTTTCTTATGGATTAAAGATTTTATCAAACCTTTCCTTCTGACTTATTTTTAGCATAACAAGTCATGCCTATGATTGAATGATATATCATTGATATTTTTAATTTGATCAATGTATGTAAACCGTGTTTGTTTACTTGAAAGGCTTGCTTTACAAGATTATTTGTATCATTTTGTAAATTATATAAATAGCAAAAACCTTGTGCATTGTTATAGCAATCCATTGGATATTGTCCTAATTCTGTCCTTCATGCTGACAGCCTATTTTCCAGTTCCAAGAACTATTTTACGAAACTTTTATGTTAATTATAATGTTCAGTAGGAGTTTTATCAAGTATTGAAATGACATCAACATTTTTATTGTGCACATGTGCTCTATTGGTAGCATTGACAACTTTCTCATAATAATAAATATACTACATGGTTTGGATATATCTTGGACCGCTTTCGTTTAACGCGATCCAGACGGTTGAACCGGTTGGACCAGAGTTGATCGTTTATGAAATAAGGTCAGACCTATTAATCTGATACTACTTTAAAGTTTGCCAAACTTGTTCCAAAAAGAGATGAATCTTTAGAAATATATACATAAAAAGTCGCTGTAATAATGAATCTGATTCAACAACTTCAGTAAATGTGACAACTTTTTAAATCGAGAGCAGTGTGCTTCCATCGGGGATCGAATCAGAGTTCCCATCTTCCCTGTCCGCCACTCTACCAATCGGGCATGCTCGTCAAAATGTTCGGTAAAAACACATTGGAAACGTTTACGGAATATAAGATACAAGATACAAGATACAAGAATCTTTATTTAACGTCGCATACAGGT
>NW_018482383.1:0-1771 GCF_002113885.1 Mizuhopecten yessoensis | reverse complement strand
ACAGAAAAAGCGCAATTTTTTAGCTCCTTAAAAGGCACTTGTATGCATTTTCATATTTTTAAACGGTCCTCTTTTGCGGTGACAAAGCACCGGTTAGGAAAATAAAACGGCACTTTTTCACTTTGTCGCAAGAACAAAGCGCTGTTCAAAAATAAAAATAAACTTTTTATGCTTGATGATAAATTAAAGCGAAGAGCAAAAGTGGTCGTATTCATTCACAGAAGTAGGAAGGGCGATAACTCTTGCACATTTAATACAAGAAATATTTGTCTCTTTCGGAAAATTGAGAGGTTCTAAAAACAAGCTAAGTTTATGAAAGATTAGTATGCTTGATAGATGGATATATTTAGCAACCACATATATATATAGATATACAATCAAAACCACCCCGTCAGACTCAGACGTATGAAATCCGTGACGAAGTCAATGTTTTAATTATTGAAGCTACTAATGGTGACACTTCTATTGACGAGTTTAATGTTTGAATAACTCCTAATTATATATATCATTGACGTTTAACATAAGTTCACACATACTGGTTTGCGAAATCTTTACCGCTTTGGAGGGCCCGATTTGTAATCGAAAAACCTTATACATATGTTTTAGATTTCTTAGGAAGTTATAATCACTGATGAAATAAGGTTTAAAACTACTACTGACGGGAAAGAAACCAATGCAAGTTATCGTTACTTTGAAAAAAAATCCCGGCTTGTCTACCACAATCCCAATGCAACTGTTTTTACAAAACATACGAATATGTTATAACACTGATGATATATGCAATCTGTTTATATGATTATCATGCTAAACGAAACGCGTTGACATATTTAGTTTCTCTATAACAATATGAAAGATATTATTCAGTTATTGCCCTTGTTCTGGATGATATAACATGTACACCTCACGGGTTAACAAATATTCATGTCAACACAGAACAAGGATAATAATTGTTTTATCATACCGAAAGGCAACCGATAAAATATACACTTCATCTTTATTTTATTAATTGTACTCTGAAATCCGCACGGGGATATCCTATGTAAAACACGTGAGTTTTTCCTGAATATAAAAGTTTCAGATCATATTCCCGGACATGTGGGTGATGGTCCATTCGCCAAAACCCCTTTCTTTTCAAATCACACGTTACCGCCATCAACAGATTAACACTTGAAGTAAAGTCGTTATTGTCAATGATGTATTCTTCAAACCATATTTGATACTGTAAATGTTCGACCGTATGAGAGGTGTCCCTTTTCGTCTTTTTGTGTATGCCAGCATAAAATTCCCAGTCTCCGGTTCAGTGTTTTATTATCAAAGTTCTCAAACTATCTTCTACTTGTGTATCGAAGTACACTATACTTGTAATCTATATTGATGCACTATATCATACACAGTATCAATACATTGTGTGACACATCAATCAATCAATCTAAATAATTATCTATTAATTCATGTATATATTATACCTATAATGATATGGCACAAATTTACCAAGAGGTTGAATATTTGTACCGTGACATTGAAGTGAAAATAGGCAGGTACTATGGGCTGGAGGCCTATGATACTTAAAAACCCATTTGGATTGAATTGAAAATATCAAAAGGAAAAAGAGGCAATATTTTAATTAATATTATAATTTACAGAAATAATTTCATACATTTCCATTGGTAACAAGAAATGCCCAGGAAACGTGAACGTATTTCTGTGTGGGAGTGTAGCCTGTTAGTCTGTTACTCACGTTTCTGTATGGGAGTGTAGTCTGTTACTTACG
>NW_018482382.1:0-1770 GCF_002113885.1 Mizuhopecten yessoensis | reverse complement strand
CAAGTTTGGTTGGTGTAGCACTTATACTTTCAGTGAAACTAACTTGGAGGCAAAAATGTAATGTTGATGTTGCCGCCGTCACCGGAAAAGCAACACCTTAGTCTCGGTCCGCTTCCTCGTTGTGGCGAGGCAAAAATTGTGGGTTTATAATACATTGTAAATTTTTGGTTTACTATTATAATGTTGGTACAAATTTTCAGCCATGTGCATGTGTGAACTTGAATAGTTCACTACTGATTCCAGCTGTTAAAACGAGAACTGCTACATCACAAATGGAAACGTACCACGAAACCTCCATCTTGTATGGTAACTAAACACTTACGTGTCCATCTCCATAGTACCGAAGGTTGATTTCTTTCACACTAGCTCTGTGAAGTATTTCAGCTTGTCCATTCTTTGGCATGAATCGTAGTGTATCAAAACACATTTCTGTCCTGAGGTTGTGGCCTGCTTTCTTTATTCCTATAATAGATGATTTTATGTTTTGTTCATATTTGACATATTTTCTGTCAAACAGTTGGGCCACACTTGGCTTCAGGATAAGTTATCTAGTTACACTACACTTATCTAAGATTTTTTTGGATTTCTGATTTTATCTGTTCATCATACTGTAGTCAGAGGTCAATGGTCACATCATAGAGGATCAGCTGAAAATCTCAGAAATCCACTTGTTCACATGTTGAAATATAACAATGCTCCAGATAAATTTTGAGCATGGGTGTTTTTCACCTCTACCCTTGCAAAGTGAAGTTCTAAAAAGACATACCAGAACTTCAAAAGAGCAACATGCTTATTGATTTGATATATACTTGAGCAGTTGAAACTGTCCTGATTTCTGTTTGTTTTATGTTGTAATATAAATCAAACTTTATGGCTCCGATGAATGTTGCAAATTATTTGAACTTACCGTACATTTATTCGAGCTATCATGTGCACTGATAAAGTTAAACTGTTACAACAATTTTGAAATTGAATCTACATTATCGTCAAGTCATTATGTGACCAGACAAAGACATGTTGCCTATTGTGAACACCTGGTAGGACAACCATACCTTCAGCAAGTATAAGTGTGGCGTTGTGAACACGTTTCCCAATGTGCTTCAGTCCGTCTGGCCCGTGGTATATAGCATACATTGCTGACATGTTGGCCAGGAGAGCCTAGAATTGATAAAATAAGGGGTGTAAATATTTGTTAAGAAATATGTTTTACAAAATGAAGTCTCAATTCTACAAACTACAACAATATTACTTCTCCTTCAGCCACTCTAGGTTTTCTCATTCACGACTTATTGGGTAAACCTACAAAGAGTTGGTAAACATTTTTGGTTACCCACTAGTTGGTAACACCGCTATTTTATTGGTCATTCTTCTAATTATGAAATCATTTTACAATGCTTTGAGATGTCATCCACAATTTTAATGTCATAATTCACGGTAATCGGAAACAGACATAATGCATTTTCCAAGGAAACATGTGGTTTTCCAGGTAAGACAAGGTCTTGATACCACTGTGGTGTAAATGTATATGTCCATAGTAAATTCCTATATGAAAGTCTAGTAGATCCTGAACTAATAAGTATTTATTCTGGCAGTTCCTATACTGGAGGTATCTCAGGGTACTCTGTACAGGTGACTGACTTACCTGTGCTGTACAGGTGTTATATTAACCTGTGCTGTAAAGATGTTTTGCTTACCTGTTCTGTACAGGTCTTTTCTTTACCTGTTCTGTACAGGTGACTGACTTACCTGTGTTGTACAGGTGACTGACTT
>NW_018482381.1:0-1770 GCF_002113885.1 Mizuhopecten yessoensis | reverse complement strand
TTTTAACAAAAAAAGTAGATTGGGAATTGGTATAAATATGGAATATGTTCCCAATGAGTCATAAAATGAAACAGCGATTCATGAGATAATATTCTAATTAATCGTAGAACAAAAATATTGAAGTATTTACTATTTAGGAGTGTGTAGAACAAAGTATGTACATATTAAAGGAAATACATAAACACGCAAAGTGCTACTGGGGGATAGAGTGCAAATGTATGCACTAAGAATTCAGTAATACGTCGTTTTTGATATGATCTTTCACTCCGAATTATAAAGGTGTTGAGAAGCACTTGTCACGTGATATGGGGTTACGTGTACTTCCAGTAAACAATGATAATCTGACAGCTGTTACATCAACAGTGACTGCATGTCTGTCGAGAAGGTATTTGTCAGTAGATATCAGTTTTAGGACGGATGTGAAATTTCAGCCATTTCCGGCCGAATTTTCCAATCTTACACTTCCCGAAAGCTAGCGTATTACTAATGAAACTCCGTACCGGATGTATACGTGCCCCATGATGTTTCACTTGACCGCCTGATCACTTGACGTTTGTTCCAGACACTTGCATTTCTGTAACGACGTATGATTCAAAAGTACTTTTTTTAAAGAGAACGGAGAAGATAAGGAGTGTACCTGCATGTGTGTTGCACATGCTTCGCATTACCCATAGTAACGTATGCCATGTCAGACGTCATTTTATATTGGTATTCGCTTTTATTCACACAGTTTGTTTTATGCTGTAAATATGTTTGGAAGATACGCCTGGTTTCAGATATTGAAAACAATAACGTTAAATGTATTAAATAAGATATGCATTATTGATAAACTGGAAAAAAAATAACGTCAACAAATACATTCGAAACTGTAATTAAAAAAATTAAAAAATTAAAAAGCGCCATCAGAAGTATACATTTGAATTAATTATTGCACATAATAAGCAACAGATGATTTCCAAAAGGGAACAAATAATAAAAAATATGGAACAAATATCACCCTCAATATTCCCAATATTTCGGAAATTATGGAAAAGATTTTTTTATTACAGGTAACTCCCGATATCTAAAATGCTTGATATTAGAAATAAACTCTGAAGAGACTGTAAATGGCAATGCAGACTTATCAACATGGTTATATCAGCTTGAGCAGTTACTTAGATAATTACTGAACATCGGTTATATACATGTACCAGTGTACAATAGTATTATGTCCTATGTTCCTGGTCTGGAGACAGAACTTTGATGTAGACAAAATTGTACCTACATGTAGAACACCAAACGATACCCTGCTGAAAACCCTAGAGACAAATAACGATCTTATCTTAATTTTGTAAAATGACCTACTAGTTGACAGTTTACGTGGTAAAAGAAATATTTGTATGTAGCTAACGCTGTTTGACAAGTTAATCTTGACAACAAAGGAAAAAAGTTCTCGAAATATACTTCAGTATTTGGTTCCGGAAATCGGACTCTCCCAGAAATTGAATCAGGACCGAAATACCCGTCCCATTTTATCTATCTGAAAAAATACAAACATGACGTTTGTTGATATGTCAAATATGATAGAAATACATTTCTATCCATTGTACTGTAACCTAAACAAAAATGAGTCCGAAGTATTCCCATGTTATTATATAATTCAAATAAAAATCCGTTCAATCATTGTATATTTTTACACTCTGGAACACAGCTGCCTCCTCTGAGGTTACATTTGTTCGATACATCTGTTATTAGCATATTAAGTTACGCATGTGAAGTATGGGGATCCAT
>NW_018482380.1:0-1770 GCF_002113885.1 Mizuhopecten yessoensis | reverse complement strand
TTACAGAAGCCTGAAGAACCATTCAGGCAGACTACTTCAATAAATCGCAAAGTATCAGATGATGTTTCATATTTGATAAATTTTAAACATTTGTTTAACTTATTATCAACCGGTTCTTCCGTCTAAATTTTGAATATTTAAAAACGTCTAAATATATGTATATCTCTGAATTTAACATCCTGTATCCCGTTTTGTAATTGTTAAAGGAAATACTGTAAGTCGTTAATACAATAATTATCATATCATAACTGATCAAACATACGTTTTAATGAATCACAGGGTGTAATGACGATAGTAAGATTGTCGGGTTATATACACAAGATAATACATACACATGTATGCTTGAAAAATGGTTAAAAGTGTTATTTATAATCAACATATAGTTTAAGAATAAAAGGTATTGAATATTACCGTGAAAAAAAATACATACATTATGCCTAAGTTTTTCTGTTTGTTCTTTTTTCAAATAAAATTACCACTTTGTGAATTATCTGGCAGAAGATACACGAAATATTCATTATTCCCATGGAAGGTCCGCAGAAGAAAGTGTTTTTATTTGTTCATATCTCAAACATTGCTTTAATACTAAGTTTACGATACTTAATAGATCATTAATTGAATATAAGCAATTCCCAAGTGCTTTAGGATTAAACCACAAATAAGTGATGACGTCGTATATCGCGCGGTATTCGTAATTGTAACTTCAGATTGGTTGACGTTGATCATCGACGATGGAATTACTGCGCAGTGTTTTGTTTTGTGTTAAATCATTGTGAAATTATCTATTAACAAACATAAAAACTATCCAACTGTTATGAACAAAAAAGTGTATTCTGTTATTTTGAATTAATGATAAGGGATAGCAATGATACTTTTTATTTTTGGGGTCGAACGGTATCTGTTTGCATCTTGCATATGGCGAAGCAGTTTATGCACAAAAGTGCACACACTAACCCAAAAATAATCATGGTTACTACTTAAATGTTTTAATGATTGACGTGATAGCACGATTTAGAATATTTAACAATTTCGTGCATTTGATATATTGCAACGATGACAGGACGCAAGCCATTTGATTGTTCCATGTTTTAAATATTAGCGTGAAAGCACCTTATGCCATACGTGTCCATTACATGATATATTTCGGCGAACCATTTATAGCAATATGAATATGATTAGTGCAATAGTCAAATATGGTTTCAACACATAGCTGTTTGTTGAAACTCATCCAAATACGAATGACCAATCTACTCCAAAAGTCTTTGTTAACTTATTTGTGATATCCGTTACACAAGTGTTTATATTTTCTCATTTCTACAGATGATAGGCCTTCTTATTTACAGCAGTGCTCGGTCTGCGACCCCGACCATCAGTTTGACACTTGGAGTCAGGAAAAAAACCGTCTGCAAACATTGCAATGCAAATTTAGTGAAACAACATGTACTTTAGTTTTTGATCATCGATTAAATCAATGGTATGCTACATCCAGTTTCTATACGACAATATTATATAGAATGATGAAGGTACGTCACTCCCTTTCTACGGCAATATAAGATTACCGACCAAAGTGTGTTTGACGCTTTACGACAGGGCTGTCACACACTACATGTACCTATGTACATCGCCGGGACTAAACCGGAGCAAAACAAAAATAACAACACCGAGAAAAATCGGCAGAGCTCCGGCGAGAAAGCACTTGAAAATTTAAAATTGACAGTAACCGTACCGTTGTGATACCGTTGTTCTACCGATGTAAGAGCCGATGTGCTA
>NW_018482379.1:0-1770 GCF_002113885.1 Mizuhopecten yessoensis | reverse complement strand
ACAGCAGTTGCATGCGCCTGTGCTCGAAGTCAACGTTCAAATGTTAGGAGAGAAAACAGCGTCCCATAAAAATAATCCTATACAAAGTTAAAACACAAATCATACACGATAACGATTCTAGTGATAATAATATAAAAGATATAGAATGTACATGTAAACATTACACCACGTGACTAAGTCCTCTAGTACACAAACACGACAAACACGATAATATCTTAGGGCGATATCGAAGAAATATGTGACCTACCGTACAATTACCTGACGGAAGCAGTCATATTTTATCTTAACTATATATGTATTAAAAAGCAGATCGGTGTTATCTATGATATAAAACGAAGGTTATTTATATCCTTTTACTTATGTATATGTACAGTATATGTTGTAAACACGGAAGTGCAACTCCCATTCTACATTACACGTGTAAGTGGGTATACATACCTTGATTTGCTCCTGTGATAAGCACCACTCTATCCCCAGGTAGAGACACCCGAGGGAAGGAATGTTTACCTCCCATACACACTGCTGAATCTTACAACTATCAACAACCTTTCAGATGGTGCATTCCGGTATCCCTGTATCAACATTAACACACACTAAGCAGTCACGTGTGTATTGTGTACAGCCCTAGTAATAGATGATGTAGGTATGGACTCACTCTTCCTTCCGGTGAAGTGGCTACATGGTTATCAAGTTCTACGTGATGCTCAAATCAATATACCTAGCTACTTTTATATAATATACATGTAACTGTACATGTATATGACCCTCTTGTATATGACCCTCCCGAGAGGGTAGTATCACCTGGTCACCCGGATGTACACATATGTGTGTAGTCATCATTGGATGGTTTAAGTTACACGCCTGTATATTTGTTGAACACATAATTAATTTGTATACATACCTGTAAAACATAAACTGGTATGTTAATGGAAATACTGTAGTGTGTAGTCGAACTCTGTCGTAACGAGCCGAATTATCTATAAAAAAACCTGCGCGTGGAGACAGCAGGACCATTAACATAGAAGTAAGTAAGTTAAGGCAAAAAAGGCAACGACATATATTGTATGTTAAAGACATTGGAAGTGTAAAAGCTTTGTTTGGATGTATTTATAAATCATTGTATTAAATTTAAAACAGTGTGGATATTTTTTTCATTTATAACAATTCAATAAAACTTCATACACTTGGTGACATGTTATAATCCAAAGTCACTTTACAATTTAAAATGGTACAAAAAGATGTTTTTGTAAAAAAATGTAGTTAACCTGTTACAGATGTAGATTATTCATGGATATATAACGAAATGAATAGTCTTATCTTATTTCGCAAACCGTTAGACACAATTATAAGACCTACAGTAAGCTGTTTATTTCCACTGCAGCTTTTCAAACGACTCGTTCCTGTGGATTTGAATTCTTCAGATGAACAACATATTATCAATAATCAATGTTTAAGAGTATCTGTATAATTATTCGCGGGGTATTTAAATTCACGATCCGTATCTTTACAAGTATATCATGTAAGCATTCATTTAAATATTTCCAATACATATGATATCAAAATATATCAAATATCAAAAATGTCACGTTATAAGTAATGCTAGGTTATGTGGTATACATTTGAAGTTAAATACAAGGCTAGCTTGAGACGTATAACACAAAATGTACAGTAACATACCAACTGAGCTAGTTCAGATTTATTACATAAAGTGTAGCATACAAGCTTAGCTAGTTAGGATATATTTCATATAATGTAACATACCAGCTTAGC
>NW_018482378.1:0-1769 GCF_002113885.1 Mizuhopecten yessoensis | reverse complement strand
CCCTCTGGATCCGCCACTGTGCAATGTACATGTCTCTATGTATTTATATACAAAGGATTTCCACAAAGCCACTTGCCGTTATATGTTTCCGTAACACGCCGTGTGTGTTGTTTTGCTGAAAGGCGTATAACCCTTTGTTCCTAACGTTTATTGGTATGGACATCATAACTCAGATTGCATAAAAAGTACATATACCTATACCATGAAATGCTGTGAAATTCACATATTACCAAGGTTTTTGTTTGTGAAAAAAATAATGAAAGTTATTTGTGTACACATTTTCTCTTATATACACTATTTAGTATCAGGGTTTATTATAGTATTGTGCTTAACGTATTGGTTGAAAACCTCACTTACAAAAAAGTTATGTTAAAACAGAAAGTGTTTTGCTCAAATTGTCATCTTACTTCTTCCAAATTGATTTTAAATATTTTCAAATTTTATTATAGACAAACTTAACATTAAATCGGTGGTATTTTATCCAATATTGACTTGCAAAATAATGGAAAAGTGTAAGAAGGACTTTAATTTCGATAACCAGTCAAAATGTACCGTAATTTTACATCTGACGTAGATACAATAAGAAACCATAAGCTAACTCAAATATAATTTGTCCCTTAAAAGAATAAAAAACTAGAAAAAAACGTCGGAATTGGACACATATACATCTTCTAATCTATCTTATGATTTGCACACGTTTGTAAACGAGCTACGCCAGAAATAACGTTTATTAACTGTAGCAAAAACCAATGTATTAATGAGGATTAATTGGTAATTAAATATCGACTTGTGTAGTATTTTAGATCGAACGTTTAATACACAAACAAACAGAAGAAACTTACCTTATTTCAGAACTAAACAAAGAGTCAGCTGATGCGCAGGTCTATGAAATATCTGAAGTTTCAGTCTTAAAATAGCATTATATATACCTGTACTATCTGTTGTTGATGCACGTGATGTAAACACACGTGCAAACCCAGTCACGTGGTTGATATAGCTAAGTTTTACCTCAAAGCTTCAATGGATGCGTTGGTATATAGTGCGTAGTAAGTCTGTGTATCGAAAGCTGACATTTCTTGGCACGGAGCCTTCGTACAGGCTCCGACCCAACACACATTACGTTATAATTTACTTTAAATAACGGATCTTGCGGCTGATGATGGGGGAAAGAGGGGGTAGGAGAGGGAGGGGCTTATCATGGGCGTGGTTTATTTTGATCGTATCTATAGGGGTGCTAAAGGGATACTGTATATCTCACATTCGTTGGAACCAAGGTATATACAGAGATAATATTGTTTGGGGCACTAGTGGGGTTTTATTAACGGAAAACGATCGTTCATGACAGGCTGAGAGATCAACCAGGAAAGAGGTCGATAACTAAGAAAGGGATATTATTATTAGAGTAATAGAAAATCAACGAAATCACGGGCAGATCTAGAGATCAAGGAAACAATGGAATGGTCGACTAGAGTGAGGCTGAAAACCGGAAGAGGAGGAGTACCAGGGGATTCCAGGAGGAAGTAGAGGGTGAGGGAGGGGAAGGGTGAAAGGGTAGAGACAGGGATTGGATATATGGTGGGTCAAGACACACACAAATCAGAGTACTGACAGACAGTGAAAAAAGGTACAGAGAACTAAATGGACATATGTAACCAGGGGATGACTAGAGAACAGTACCAAGTACAGGGCAGAGAAACAAGGCCAGGGTAGAGAGCTTGATCGAAAAGGGCAGAGAATCAGGGAATGGGTAGGGAACCAAAGATTGGACA
>NW_018482377.1:0-1769 GCF_002113885.1 Mizuhopecten yessoensis | reverse complement strand
ATGAAATACGCGAAAATATGCTCTAGATCTGTAGGGTGGCTGCAGACGAGAGCCAGGGGAAGAGTATGAAAGGGGGGCATGGATGACATCTGAAATTTTTGTACCTCGTTCATTATAGATGCTTCAAATTGACCCCCGAATATGCTTTAGAATAAAGTGTTTGTGTGCCTGTTATGATATTGTTAACCGTAAATAATGTTGTAAAATATCGACAGTGACGATATAAACACAAGGAAAATCACTCAGTCGTGGAACTGCCGAAAAATAAAAACAAAATAGAACTAAGACAGATATTTGTGTGGTAGCATATTTGTATTTCGGTTACAAGTGGGGGAATTTTTAACTGAAACAGGGGAAACAAAGCTGAAATAGGGGAAAATAATGCTGAAATAGGAAAGGGGAACTGGCCTTTAATCGGCCTGTATATATCCATGATATAGAATTAAAATGTACTCAATGCAACAGGCCATCAGACAAGATTAAGTCCTGTCAATGTGGTGTTTTCCGGTGATAAAATTCAGCCCTGTCATCAAAATATTGGCTTAACAATCACAGATCAATTTTTTTTGTAGCCTTCCTTAGTTTCTCTCGCAGGCATTAAAGGTTTCCACCCTCCCAGCTCATTGGATAATTATAAATTGACAAACATTTTTGGTTACCCACTTAAACAGCTTACCATCTTGGGCACTATTTCATGTGTCAATCTTCTAATTATGACATCAAGTAGCAATATTATGCAATGTCATCTTCTATTGTGATATAATAATTCTGTATTAGTTCATGGCAATTCTGTCCTCGATTGGAGTAAGGAATAATGTATTCCCATAAGATGTATATAGTTTGCTAGATATAATATGAATGTTATTGGGTAGAAAAGGTCCCAAAACTTGTGAGAGTTGATTGCCATGTTATCTAACTATCATTTAATAATTTCAAACTCATAAACGAGACTCAGTGAAAATCAACTAACTCAAGATAAATAAAAATAATAGCCCACCATCACTTGTTTGGGAAATTCTATGTCTCAATCAAGTGTCTATGGTTTTGTGTGTATATCATACCTCTTCTAGACAGTCTTGTGTCTGGATCAGTATCTACAAACAACTTCATATGAAACATGTCTCTGATTTCTTTCAGGTAGAATACAAGAATTCCTTCAAACAGAACCACATCTGCAGGGTATATCGTCTGACAATCCTCATCTCTACAAAAGAAAATTGTTTACATTGTTGTACACGTTAATAATCGTATTATATTTCTTTTAACACTAGAAAACATCTAGGAGGTCTGAATGCCCCCTTGTCCCTGTGATAGACCTATAAATAGCAACAATTCCGGGGCATTTATGTTGGGTCCCTAAAATATAAACTCATCCGAGGATGCATTCTCTTATACTTGAACTTTGTATAAACTATGATAGAAATAACAGTGCTAACATTTACTTGTGGTGTTACCTGCTATTTCTGACAGTGAACTAATGGTGTTACCTGCTACGAATGTATTTATGACAGTGCACGAATGGTGTGACCTGCTACGAATGTATTTATGACAGTGCACTAATGGTGTTACCCACTATTTCTGACAGTGCACTAATAGTGTTACCTACTATTTCTGACAGTATACTCATGGTGTTACCTGCACTTTCTGAAAATGTACTAATGGTACTACCAGCAATTTTTGACAGTATACTCATGGTGTTACCTGCTATTTCTGACAACATACTTATGGTGTTACCTGCTATTTCTGACAGTATACTCATGGTGTTACCT
>NW_018482376.1:0-1769 GCF_002113885.1 Mizuhopecten yessoensis | reverse complement strand
TGTTTCATCACCTGTCCTCACTAGCCTGACTCTGACCCAACAACTCATGTTGTATATGTTTGGCCGTTTCATCACAAGACTGACGCTGACCTGACAACTAATGTATGTTGTTGGTCATATTTGGCTTTTTCATCTGGTGTCTTCAGTAGATTGACTTTAAGCTGCTAACTGATGCTGTGCAGGCTTGGAATTTTTAACAGGGGTCATCATTGCACTGACATGGAACTGCTGTTTCTTCACATGTCCTTGCTAGACTGAGAAAGACCTAACATCTGATGTTGAACATGCTTGGCTGTTTCATCAAGTGTCCTCACTTGACTGACTTAAACCTGACATCTGCTGTTGTATCTGTTTCGCTGCATCCAGCTGACTAACTGAGCAATAATCCTAAAGGAAAAGAGAGAAAATAATCAGGAAAGCTCTCAGGCGGGCTTCATCTGGTGAAACGTTGTAATAAACATTGGTTCTTAAATAATGGACCACTTACACAGACAAACTTTCTTGATGTCAATTTGATCTGAAAAATCCTTACTTGAAATTCAAATTTAGGTAAAATTTATGTTAAATTGAGGTCAATTTCACATGAATTTTTTTTCAGGTTAGTTTCATGTCAATTCAGGTGAAATTTCCATGTCAATTTGAAGTCATTTTCAGGTGAAATTGACTGAAAAATATACATGTAAATTCAGATACAACTTTCATGTCAACTTCGGGACAAATTGAGGTCAAGTTTTGAACTGAAATTGACCTTTTTTGCTCTTTTCGGGTAAAATTGACCTGAAATTGACATCAAGAAATTTTGCCTGTGTATGACAACACAATGAAGATGAGTTTTTACCTGCGGATATACCTTTAAAATAAAATTTTACTGAGTAAAACGTTTAATTTACTTGTACACGTGTACAGCTTTCGATCTCACCTGGTGACATCTTCCCACAATGTTTGGATTTAACCTTGTACACCAACAATGTCCTTTAAAAGTCTTACCTTGAGAAAAACCTTGGCAAGATTACTTAGTCTCTTGTTATTAGCCTCAGAAAACCTCAGCATACATTCTACAATAGGCAAAGCTGTAATCTCTGGAAAAAAAAGGAGCACAAATGTCAACTATACATCTTTATTTATAACTACTCAACTACGGTCAACTTTACAGTTTTCTTTCGACTTTTTGTCAACTTTTTATGTACATCTGTAAAGATGAGCTTCATATCTATATTTAAACAATGGTCAAAATTGTATTTATAAGAATGATCATCTTTGTAAATATATTTGTAACAATGTTAAATTTTTTACACATATTTATAACTATGGTCAACTTGTATAGGTCTACATTTGTAACAACGGTAGACTTTGCTGTTATATTAGTATATTTTTTTCAAAATTCCCTTCAAACTCCATGAGAACCTAGTACAATACAGCAGTGTAAATGTGATGTTTAAAGCTGATTGCTACCCTACCTTTCTTTGATTCAGGTGTAGTAAGGTACATGAGTGTTGTGATTGTTGATAACACAGTTTCTTCATTAGGACTTGGAAACAAAACAATACAAATTATTTCATAACATTTAAAATAATGTTTCAAAATTTACAAAGACTAAATTCTGACATGATGAAGTAAACATCTATATTTTACAGAAAGTAACAATTTTATATATATTGCTCAAGGTCACTTAGTATAACAACAGGGGAGACAACTCCAACACAGGCGAGAATTATCCACTAGCTCACTCAACAAGACAGACAACCAGTGACAAGCTTCATAAACAGGGG
>NW_018482375.1:0-1769 GCF_002113885.1 Mizuhopecten yessoensis | reverse complement strand
CATGGAACCCCCCCCCCCCAGGAAATTTGAAAACACCCCAGATAAGTCTCTGGATCCGCCACTGGTGTGCACATATACAATAAAGTATACATAACACATTACGAGTTAAGAGAGTTACGAGAGACTGAAATCAGGGACGTAATATACTGTCCCTGCTATAATTGAGTTATTTAAAGGGCACTACGAGAGAGAAAGCTATATAGTATATGCCACACAGATATATTATATTATATAATGCATACATTTCAATATACAGTAATCAGCGATATATCAAATTATTACAACGTTTAAGGAAAGCTGCCAGAGTTTTTGTACTATATTTAACCACGGACTTAGACTCCTAGTCCGTGATTTAACACAGTTCTCGTTTGATAACTCAAATTCATATGTCCATAGCTTTATCATTAGAAATACCATGTATTTCGTCATGATAAATGACAGGTATGTGTGATATGTAATAGACAAAACGACATTAAGTTCCCCTTGCCTGCCATTCCTACAGTTACTGTGAATTCACAACAGCGTGTGAAAGTTCAGAATCCCTCAAAAATAACAACAAATATGACATACTTGTGTTTATGTCAATACATAGAACACACGTAATTAAGGCGACAATGCAGGTTAACACATATAGAAACAGTACCATATGTTTTGAGAGTGCAACCAAGCTGTTTATAATAATTAGGTTCTTCTCGAAATTTTGATAACTCAAATTCATAAAATCATTATAAATGTCCATAGCTTTATCATTTGAAATACCACGGATATCGTCATGATAAATGACAGTTATGTGTGATATGTAATAGACGAAACGACATCAAGTTCACAACAATGGGTGAAAGATCAGAATTACTCAAAAATAACAACAAATATGACATTTTTGTGTTTATGTCAATACCTAGAACACACGTAATTAAGGCGACAATGCAGGTTAATTAGTTTTGTTCATGTTTACATAACGTTCAATCTTTCAACTAGATCATCATTTAACACGATAGCGACTGGGACAAACATATAGTAGCTAATGGAGATCCGGTTTTAACCAGATTAACGCATTGGGTCGTCATGGTACCGACCGGCCTTGGCTGGAAAATTCCGGCCTGTTTGTTTTTACGTCCTATTAACAGCTATGGTGACAGGTGGAGGAAACCGGAGCTCTCGGAGAAAAACCATCTACAATGGCGACTGCCCCACGTAGGCCTCGAACCCGCGACCAAAGTTCAAGTTCATCAGCTACAAGTAACAAAAGTGCAAAATACCATTTCACAACATAACACACACTCACAACACTATTACAAATAAACGAAGCTATTTATAATAATTGGGTTCTTCTCGAATTTACAAATTGTATGTATTATTTCTGAGGTATTTTTCACACCCAGTTGTGGATGGCTCGTGGAAGCAGAATGTCAGACGCCTTAACAACTTGGCCACCGCGGTCTGAGTTCAGTATTATATTTCAAAACCTTACTTATATAAGTTATATATTCTAAATAAATTCACTGCTTGATTTCTGTTCTGATATTTGTTTAAATAGTTTCATGCAATAATACGATTCGAAATAAAATGACATTTGAACATCAAACCAAAATACCGTATGATACTGATATATACGTACACTGTTAGTACAAAAACATGTACCAAAAAAAGGAAGGTGCTGTCGGTGCTGGAAAGGACACATGGCCTCAAATACATTTTACTATGAGCTAAATGACTATAAGTATGTGTGGGTATATCTGTGCGTGCGGGGAGGGGTGTGTGTGTGTGGG
>NW_018482374.1:0-1768 GCF_002113885.1 Mizuhopecten yessoensis | reverse complement strand
AGATGAGTATCGGACAGAAAAATTGATCACAGAATGTGTGGAAGTAATCCGACAACGCGTGGAGTCTGTCTCCGAGGCGGATGTCTACATACCGCCATCTCGAATTGTCACATACCTACTCTGGATCGAAAAGTACAACTTTCAAACGTTGAAAGAACTGGTTGTGAAGTTAGCTTCGTGCCTAAACAACAAAGTTCTTGAAGCAGAACCAGGCTACAAAAATATCAGTCTTACACATCAGATGGAGATATCTACAACTAGAGCAAATCTACTTTCGAGTCTTTTTGTGAGAAATGTAACTGAAGCCAAAGGTAAGCTGCTTTAGCTCGCTTTGTTTCAATAAGACTTTATTTAATCTAACTATCACTCTGTTTTACATACTTATATTTAACTTGTTCACCCAGTTGGTAGTACACATACATATATATAATTGTTAGGAATCTGAAATATTCCATACCAATTATCATGACTCTAGGTTACTGGCACTCTTAATTCAAAATAGCCTATATTCACATTCGACAACATGTTTGAAACGATGAAAAATTTACAATGTCACTTTTATCTACAAGTCTTAACTCATTTATTTCCCAGCTTGATCACATAATTTTGACATTCATTTTTCGATGCTATTTTAACTTTCCATCTCATTTATTATAAGTAAATATAAGGTCTTTTCAAGCAATAAGTATTTTTTGTGTTATATTTTATTTAAATATATATACTGAAAGGATAAGGAAACGCGGTAAACATTTAAGTTGATTTGAAAAACATATATATTAGATTGTTATATGCAATATTTTTATATAAGATTAAAACAAAAAACATCGTTAATAAACAAATATTGGAGCACATTTGACGGTACCCCCCAAAATAGAAAAGTGAAATCCACTCATTGGATTCGTCAGTATCTCGTACATGTATGCCACCCTCGCGTATCTGTCACAGCCCTTATTCTCTTGTGCATGGAGTTGATCGGTATGTTTATCCTTTTTGCGAAGATATTCTTCCACTCTTCTAATAAGGAAGTCATTAATTGGTCGAGAGTAGCGGGGGCCTTCCGACGCCCTCTTCTCCTCATTTCAAGCTCGTCCCACAGATTTTTGATTAGAGAAAAATGTGAACTTATATGGCGGCAAGTCGAGTGGTTAATGGTTTGGTTTGCGAGAAAGTCTCAACAAACTCTGACTACATGGGGCCGGGCATTATCATGCTGGAAACTTTACATAACAATACGACGTGCTCGACGTGCACAAGTGAGAGGCAGACCAACGTAAGAATGACGAGCTCGCAGACCAAATTTGCACAATTAGTTCATTACAGTTTTGAGGTGAATTTGGCAAATATGATCGCCTACCTATCAAAAGCAGTTTCAATGGCAGAAAAGTGGCGATTATGCCGGTTAGACGAATTACCCTGTCTGTGAACTTCCGTCAGCCGTACCATGATTCCAAGAGATTCAAATTGAC
The DNA here is from genome assembly GCF_002113885.1 of Mizuhopecten yessoensis. NCBI lineage: Eukaryota > Metazoa > Mollusca > Bivalvia > Pectinida > Pectinidae > Mizuhopecten > Mizuhopecten yessoensis. Next base: position 302 of record NW_018482374.1, on the reverse strand, counting down.
ATTTAATAGCAGAAAGCGATGTGTCTACCTCAAGAGTATCGAGTGGTATGACAAGATGGGTTAATAAAAACTTGTCATCATTATTCTGTTCGTTTTCTTTGCATTTGGACAATTACACTATGGGGCACGGTACATTACACAGTTGAGTAACATTAGACACCGGTGTGAGTGCTTAGTGCCCAAGATACTCATCTGCCCGGTTTTCATAATTTTAGGCCAAGCAGTTCAATAATTGTTGCATATTTTGTTACCCTGCGTTCCTTTATCCTTCAAGTATATATAAACATTGCATTCAAGTCTGT
>NW_018482373.1:0-1768 GCF_002113885.1 Mizuhopecten yessoensis | reverse complement strand
TCTTGATCCGCTCCGCTTTCCTCAACTCCTTCTGCCGCTCCCTCAACTGGTCTCCTCAACTGACTCAGCCCTGCCAACAGTCCTTGGCAGGGCTGAGTCAGTTGACCTTCTGTAACGTTCGCCCAGGTTCACAGTTCTCCTCCGATCCATTGTATTTCCTTCTCTCTTCTATCAGGTGTTACAACTTGATCCTGTGCTGGCAAACCTTTTACCATGGATTCCCCGAATCGCTCTTTCCCGATAGTATACACTAGTCTGGTCATTGCCTCTGTCTTCCGTTCTACGCTGCCAATCAATGATGTTTCCAGTATCTTTTCCAGATCCTCATCAAATACATCCCACTCCTTGCTGTCCATTGCTGGTCATTTCACCTTGCTAGGTCTCTGCTGCGGGAGATCCTGCTGTGTGGGCGTTGGGTCATTCTCCGCTTGATGTATAGTGTCGTCAAGCAATTCCACGGGGCCGTGGAGGTCCTCAGTGCTGTGGTGTGCCTCCTGACCGTAATCCTCATGCGTCTCACCAGTTTCCACTGTGCGTTGCCTCGGTGTCTCTTTGATACATAAAAAGGGAAAGATAAATTGAGCAAGTTTGTTTCAGTCACGTTTCACGCACTTTCTCCTTCATATATATATATCGATCACTCACTGGAGGTTTCAGAGGCTTCCACATGTACATGTATGCATGAAGAGTTCAGGGCCTTTAGCCATGATTCTATAGGGACAGTGATTCTTGGGCTTGGTCTCTGGCAATAAGTTAAACCTTGGTAGTCAAAATTCTTACATAATACAGTTGTACATGTCCCAGGTATAAGTTCAGCTTATTTTTCAATTGAAGATATTTCTGACGTCAGACTTAAATAGCAGATGACCACAATACACTTGACAAATGTGGAAGATCAACTGTCTATTATGGAATTATATATAAGATAATAAGACTCGATGATTTATATTATGCTGCAGTAAATTGAAACATTATGAAAAAGATATGACATGATAAACATTAAATCTCTCTTAACATTAACAAAACAATGTCCTGCCTCCAGACTACCAGTTTCAAACTTCTGGCCACAAACATTAACTATTTTGTTGACCTTATCATAGTAAAAACATTTCATCTATGCTAATCCTGACCTTAAAATGTATATTGTACGATTTACAAGGATAATTGATTTGTAGGCTATTACATGTATTATATATACCACTGTGTTCTTAAATTTATGCAGATTATATTTCACTAGAGTGTTACAATTTGGCTTCTGTACTTTTCAGGGAAGAATAATCATGGATTTTACCGAATCCTATACCGATACGTGTTCCTCTGTGGGTATGGCTGCTCGCATGGGGGACCTGGGATGTGTCCAGGACCTGGTGTGGCACAGTGAGTATTAAAAGTACATAACACAAACGTATTTATCACTTAAATTTACTACAGTGAAAACAATTCTAGAATACACACGATGTCATGACTCAAAGTATCAAAAATAATATTTTCATATGATACAGTCACAGTGCCCATCTTTATCTTGCCTGGTAAGACGGACCAGGGTGAGCTTACCAGGTATGTCTTCCATCCGTCAAGTGTCGTCCATCTGTCATAACTTGATTTTACCATAAAGGGGCCAAGGGGATATGATGTTTATATTTAATGTCAAGTGACAAATGAACCAGGGCTGAATACTAGTATAAGGATATATTCTAAACCATCGTTTATTCAATCTTGATTTTAAACTTAGTTGGTTGTTTCATTGGTTGATACATCTACTGCTCAT
>NW_018482372.1:0-1768 GCF_002113885.1 Mizuhopecten yessoensis | reverse complement strand
AAGTAATACCAATAGCTGGCGGCTAACGCCTTAGCTAAAAACATTCAGATTTTTAATTTAGGTTGAAATACTGATAGATACACACGTCAGCATTACTCGTCATTGAGTAATCAATTAGCATTGTTTAACGATGACATGATGTAATAAAATCTGCTGTTAAGTCAATACAGTTCCCTTGTTATTTCATATAAAGCTTTTTAAAGGCATAGGATGACACACACATGATGAGCCCTACACCAGTAGATTTATAAATACTGTGGCTTACTGTATACATCAGAACATAAATTTACATTTCATCAACATGTCTGCAGAATGTGATACATAACCTCTTAGAAGATACTAAAATTCTAGATTGAGGTTTCACACAAATCTTCAAGTAACTAAAGATCACATACAAATATGTAATCAACAGTACTACATTATTTTAGAAAAGAGTTATCTGTCAAGAAGATTTCATTAACTTTAATCAATACTTCTATGTAAAAGAAACCTGTGTAATCAAAAAGCCTGTCCACTCAACCTAAATATTGACACGACAGTGTTTGGTTTAGACAGGTTCCACTGTGCAGACAGTAAGGTAGGACACTTACAAGGCACTGGTTTGACTAGGCGTTGTAACAGACTCAGCAACCCACTTGAGAAGCATATAGGACTGGAGCAGTGTAAGGGTGTGGGGGATAAGATCGAGGCGTAGACGGTCTGTAACATCAGGAGTTATACCATCCTAAACAAAAACGAAGACAAGAATATAGAACAAAAATAAAGACAAGAATGTAAAACAAAAATAAAGACAATGATAAGGATTTACATAACACCACTTTTCCAAGTTTAGTAAAATATGACAAATGGGGTCGGAGAAACTACTAGTGTCAAACTTTCTAAATATATAAAATGTTACCTTGAAGTTAAAGAGTGTGGACTAATATATCCCATTGTGTGGGATGTTGGGTAGTTAGGAATAATTGTTCAGGTAAATTTATGGTAACTGTTACATTCACAATATTCTTTCATGGGCATCAATTCCTGGATAAACATCAACCCTACTTACTTTCATCACATTAAAATGGCTATGGTCAATTTTATGACTGTAAGTTTATATACAGTATATATTTTCCTTTCACATAATAACAAGGGCAGCAGTTTTTAAGTTCATCTACCTAATTTATGTTTATGAAGTCATCGCTGTATGGATATTTTTCATGGTATTTATTTTTTCAGCTATAACATTTTAGTGGTTGCTATTTTTTTGGGGGTTAAATTGAAAGCGCTAGAATAAGTTACCTCTAAGTATGAAATCAATGTATTCCTACATGTAGTGAGATAACAGTAGTGCTAAATAGTGAATTCTTTAACTTGGAAAATTTTAACAGATATGCAGAAATATGAGCGCGCTAGTACAAGTATGTTTACAGTACCTAACTTTTCTAACCATAGGTTATTTTCTACCTAAATGTTACAGCAGTCGATACCTAAATGAATTGTGGAAATATAGCACTTTTTTATTGAAATTGCAAAGATGTGCCTGACTTTTCTCTACATTTGGGAAAATAAAGTACTTTTTTGCTAAGGGAAGAAGCCTGTTTCGGCCGTAAATTGGGCCAAAAGAATCACTGAAGGATCGAAGGGCCAAGTGAGCTAGAAATGACTGATCTTACTATTGTCCTGTTCATACACTTGAGTCGCAAGAATATTTTTATCACTTGAATATTCATGAAAAAGAAACAAGTCATCAATACCCCACACTCGCAGTGCTAAAGTCATCAATACC
>NW_018482371.1:0-1768 GCF_002113885.1 Mizuhopecten yessoensis | reverse complement strand
CCCCCCCCCCCCCCCCCCCAAACCAAGGGGGATACTTCTAAAGAAGTTCAAAAATCAAGTTTGCCAACTTTTCAAATTGTTTAAGGGGGAGAAATCAAACTGGAAAATCAAGAAACACTTGCAAAAACTACACACAATAACTCTCACCTCACAACCATTAGCGTTAAAAGCCATTATAAGTTGCACATAGATTAATTGAACTAGAGCAAAAAAGCAAGATGTAGCAAATCATTTGTATGACACTAATGAGTAACAGTGTGCAACTGCCTCTTTTTGATCACAGAATGTTCCCACAATTTTACGAAAAAATGGTGACTGAATTCATACATGCAAACTGTACATTACACACAAAAAATCAACACTCAAGGGAAATTTTCAAACACAACATTAAATAAAGATTAGTAAAAGATCGAAATGTTACTTGAAATTGGAAGTATAAATAAACATTTGTAAAAACCAAAGTGACGGGAGTCACAGCTGCTGAAGCTGTAAATGACACAACATGTAAGTGGTTATTGGGAGACTAGACGACAGGTGAGCACAGCACTAGACATAGCAGAGCAGTAAATATGGTACCGTGGGCGTCCCTGTAATACGCATGTGTTACACTTCGGAACCTTTCTTGTCCTGCTGTGTCCCAAATCTGTAACAACAAATGTCAAGGTCATCAGCAAAGTAGGTCATACAAATTAAGCATACACCTCATATAATGGACATCTGAGTTAAGCTGGCTCTTTGTAATGATGCAGTGCTAACTGTCAAAGACAAACACTGTTGGGAACAAGTTTTGAATTGTTCTTAACATTTCAGTAGTATTTCAGATTATGCAGAAATCTAATTGAATAAGTCAGATTTAAATCAGTTGCCCATTATGTACAGGTGATTAGTTGAAAACAGTGGCCATGGTGACATACCATTAGCATCACGATAGTAAGCTCGTGTTATACTTCGAAAACGTTCCTGTCCTGCTGTGTCCCAAATCTGAAAACAGAACAGCACAGTTAGGGATAACAGCCTGACAGTATTCTGTTGGTACTGGTGAAATATTTGTTATCAGTACCTTACATATAATAACCATACACACCAGAGATTTCCCCAAACACGTATATTGTTCTGCGTTTATACTTAAATCGATTTGACATCAAGACTGTACACACTGCACAGTGAAACCTCTAAAATCCTTACGGCGATAAGGAGTCCTGGTGTCCTATTAAAAGATTATTAAACTGGAACATATTTCGTCTAGATTAAACAGTTTCCATGAAATCGTGAAATTGTGAAATAAAATATATCTAACAATAGCACAATAGGAAGAGGAGGATTTTCTGACCTCACTCACATGTACTTTTGTTCTATTTCCCTTGTCATTGCTCCATGACTTTGTCGGTAATGTAATGGCTTGCGGCCCACATGTTTACTGATGGTAAAATGTCACCGCTGATGACAAGCAAAGACTTCCAAGCAAAAGATGAGGTTTCATGTCAGTGTAAGTAATTAGCAATTATTTAGAAAATGTTGTAATGACTCGTGATCAATATTAATGTACGGGGGAGTAGTTGATGGCAGTCCTGTGAGGGGGCAGTGTCACGGACAATTTCTTTTTTTTATAACAGATTAAAGCAATTGTCTACAAGGGCAGGTTTGTTTTAGTACAGAAACACATTTTCCTCCTGAGAATTTTGTCCAATATCTTGTCATTCCATCAAGGAACAGTGGGGCGATACATCGTCGTTAATCGACGACAGACCGATATGAAAAAAGTCGATAA
>NW_018482370.1:0-1768 GCF_002113885.1 Mizuhopecten yessoensis | reverse complement strand
GTATGTACAGGGACTTGAGAATTTAAAAGCTACATTGTATGTACACATTTTAGGGGTTTAAATCAACTTTCGGTAAAAATATTGTGTGGTGTTTTAACCGAAATTCGATCTAAATAAATCATTGAAACATGTAATACACTCTGAACGTCCAAATATAGCTGTAACAAGTTCGCAGGCCCCTGTTATTCATACATGAATGCTTCTTAAAATCAGTTACTTGTGCTTGTTACATGTACATTTGAATTAATTATTAATTAGACGAATGATAGAATTATTAAATATTAGTAGCAAAAATTGGAGTGTTTTCTAGTGATAGAATATATATCTACATCCTGATATGTATGCTGCTTTCTCATGTGTGCTGTCCTATATTTATGTAGAGTACCAAAAAGTGGTAAATATATACGGAAAAATCATTGATTCGTTGTTTTGTAGTTCTGGGACAAACAACAAAAGTACGATTCTAGGTCACATACAGACAACACTATACTGATTCCGGACCATACGTTACAGTGGTTTAGGTAGAAAATAGAAAGCCAAGACTATTTATGCCCGATTATAATGCGCGCGAAATAGTACTTGCTTTTCGATTGCCCCCTTCCCCCTCCCCCGCCTCTTGGGTCATCGCAAATTACGTTCTTTACAAATTTGATCTATACTGAGTTTCGCATTGTACAATAAAGTAATCCCTAGTTCAGTACAGTCTCCACCTACACGAAAATAATAAACATCAGACTGCTAGGCAAAGGGAAGCAACTCTTATGAAAAAGCTCTTGTATATGTTCAGATTAATGAGTCGTTTATGATAAATACTTATTGCTCTATTGAAGTTTATCCTACGACAAACCTACAAGAAACCAAGTTTATTTTTTTTACAATCTTTGCTTTACTTTCGTGTATGTCTGTGTGTTTTGCCTGCAGCCAGTCACCAAAGAAGGTTATCGTTTGGTTTTGCCCGACTGATGGAACAGCTAATATGTTTACCTTGATTTCTAGGAAAGTTTTGTGTAAACAAGTAAGCAAAATAGTTGCAAGACAGTCAACGAGATGTTTTACTGTCATAAAAGCATGCGTTTTAATCTCATTATTACAGCGAACATACCGCATGATCAATTTACATTTCATTTTACGTGTGGTCTTCATATCAACCAACAGTAAGTTAAGGATTAAGATAAAAGGATGGATTGCTATATGAGAACAATGTTATCCAAATGTTACGCGCTGTCTTGGAAACTTTACTGAAATTGTTCTAAGAGACATCTTCAGTAGGAAAACACGCCGATAAAATTCACCACTCACATGGACATGGTCATTTGCTACAGCTATATTTTTTAGACCTACACTAAATTATTCAGAGTAATTTTGCTCGGTTATTGGTTTATATCGATTTGTATATCATCATTGGGTGGCATTTTTACCGAAAGTCTATCTAAACCCTTAAAACGTGTAAAATTTCTCCGAACACTTTAGTTTATGTCCAAATACAGCTTTAACACATTCTCAGGCCCATGTGTCAGCACCGACTACAAACCCAGTAATGTTCACCCAGCATACCAGATTTCTCTTTAGTGACCTTTCTCAAGAATTACATAAATAAAAGTTAATATCGGAATATAATTTCGCATTATGCTGAAATTATTGTAGACAAACGTGAACAAGATGTTAAGGGAGGTGCTTTAATAATAAAATAAAATTCGTATCACGATCTGGCATTCGTAGACGTGAGCCACGTTAATCTACAGACATATGCACTCTGTATATATATATA
>NW_018482369.1:0-1768 GCF_002113885.1 Mizuhopecten yessoensis | reverse complement strand
AGAGGTCATTGTTGTTGTTGTTGTTGATGATGATGTATGGATGGATTTTAAATTGGAGTTGGAAGCATGCATGGCGGTACTTGTCATTGTGATGAGGCCGCTTCGACGTTCAACGTGCCTGTAATACAAGTGATGTTTGAGTTTCTAATGCAAGAGTAAAGCTATTGTATACCTAATGGGTAGCCGTTTGACTCTTTGTGTTCACGTCAATTTCATTTCAAATAAGGATTATCACACAACTTCCGTTCATGTGTCCTCGTGTTGGTGTTGTTTTGCTTGGTCACACTTGTTCCTATGGCCAAGTGTTCGTGTCGTTTTGCTGTTGTTTGTGACTTGTTTATTTTTCAACAGATTCAAGCAATATTCATATATAATAGTACTGTCTTTCTCTACAATTTTATAACATGTTATTCTATCAGCTAAGTGAATTCTTCACTATTTCGTTTAGGGAGTCATCACAGCTCTCTGTGAAAAAGGCGGACTGTGACCGCGAGGTGTCATACACGTAAGCAATAATGCTACAAGGTTTTGCTAGAGATTTAAGTGCTAGTTTGCCGTGTTTTAATTTCACCATCCTGTCATGTGTTTTTGGCTTCTTTTCCATTCTTACCTTTACCTTGCATTTGTTATCAGCGACCGAACGTCACCAAAGACGAAGGCTGAAAAAGTGAGTTTCTGTGATAACGAAATCTCGAGCCAACCGAACGAGATCTCGGGCCGCCAACGGCAGCCCAGCCCAACCACCTATTCCGAGGTGATAATCTTAGACAGCTTACCCCCGGGACATTGGCCAATCAAACGATCAGCTAGGTAAGGCCCGCGTATGCCAGTATTTTTCTGTCACAGTAGATACTGTTTTAGACGCATGCGTGGCCTGTTGTCGTGCCGTTTTGGTACTTTTTCATTAACTACTAGAAGCTAGTCTATCGATGATCGTTTGATCAACTGGCAGTGTGTTGCCAGAGGAAGCTGTTTGCATGTGATTTGTTTTCTGATACTTTTCCTTTTTGCACGTTATTTCTTTCAAATTGAAATACATAGCATGACACTTTTCTCAAATTTCTTTTAGATAAATCTCTCGGAAATTACACATTTCAGTAGCTTCGTCCTGCTTGCTGTTTCAGAACTATTTAAATTCAAGAGCTGCAATGAATAATAAGTTATTTTAAATCATGAGTATTACTACTTATGAACGGAGATAGCCTGTTGTCACAATAAAATGATACCAGCTGGAGTGTCATTCTGCCGTGCACTCGTTATGACATTTCAGCGATATGACACTGTAAAGTGGGCATAAGCCGTGGACAATCGTTGTATGATTCCGTTTCTGTCGATGTGCACACAATCGTGGATGAAGGGAGGTAACTCGAAAAAAACACCAATCATAAACCGAAATCGGTTTACCGACAATTTAAACACTGATCTCCTGCTGATTTCAAGCAATATTTTAACTATTTTTAAAAGATATAAAGCTTAACGTTAGTTTTTTTCAGTTTCAAAAAAGAGCTTAACATTTCATAAACATCACCAGTGCAGGGAATTAAACGATAGGAGTCAGAACATTTTTTGTTAAATATCTCAGATTTAGTTTGGGCCCCTTATATTGATGTTTTAGAGGAACTACTATCGTGCTATCTATATGCATTTTTAACAGAAAAAAGTACAATATATAGTTGTAGATGTACGTATTGGCAGTGCAACTTAAGTAAAGCCTTAGATTGTAGACCGATTTTATATATCACAACAAGAAACCACGGACCGATTTTAT
>NW_018482368.1:0-1768 GCF_002113885.1 Mizuhopecten yessoensis | reverse complement strand
ATGTCATAGCAAAATTGAAGGCTCAGTGTGCGCCACCTTGTTGATCAGACAAGAAGACTAGTTTGATCCTTTGAAGGACAGGTATCAGCCTAGCGATTGGTCAGGTTATTTTACCCGAGACCAATCAAACAGCCATCTTTGTGCCTTCAATTTTGCTATTACATATTCAAGGGGTGCTGAGAGTGAAAGTGAGTGAACCCCTGGATATCGAGGATGGTACTCACTACTAGGCAGAAATGTTGGGAAATTTTTCATCTGGTTACTGTGACATAATCTTAAGTTTATAATAATAATACTGGACGCAGGCGAATGACTATGTATCAAGATCACATGTTTCACCAGCTTCCAGGCTGATGCCCTAACAGTGAATAAGTTAATTATTGTCAAGTTCATGTTTGTAAATAATAACATTCTGGTTGTTCCCAGTGCTTATCCAATCAGGCTTTTAATGTTATGTAACTGGAGAAGAAATATACGATGCCAGATCAGAACTCAAATTGTGGTGCTTACATTTATAGATATATATAAGACATGGATTATTTAAGGATTTCTTTTGAAAAAATATTGTTATAAATTTTCATGAAACATTCATGTTATATTTTCACCAGTGTAGCTTGAATTGCTCAAATTTTATAATTGACATCGTTTAATTCTTCCACTTGAAATTGATCATTGAGAGTGACTGTTTCAATAGTACAGTATATTTTAAAATTATTAACTTAATATTATCTTTGATTTACAGATTCCTAGTCCTTCTGGCATAGCTAGGAAGAATAGAAGGCAAAACTGGTGGGCAGAACGTAAAAAGAGTCGTGACGAAAAACGAGAAGGTAATTATACATATATTTTCTTAGTTGTTGTATACATTTATTCCAGCAGTAAGACTTCTGATACTAATTAATATTCACTTACACTGGCTATCAGGTTATTGATACAAGTATCATTTATATTAAATTTTTATGTGTTTTGTATCCCCACCTACTGTAAATTTTCTTGTCAATCCTAGAACATGTTATCACCTCCATGTATCCAAGATTGATTTTTTAGCCAGGCATAGCTCATGATCACAGTCACTCATTAAAAGTTACTTTCTTCCTGTTCTCGGAGCTTGACTCCATTTTCGACAACTTAATAGCCCTTGGAAAGCTTGAATAATGTATTGTTAAATTTATTTGATTAAGCAATTGAAATTAAAATTTACCTGAAATGCACATAACTGTTGTTTTGGCCTAACTGTCAAAATGTATGCTCTGTCTGCAAGTAATTTTGTGTACAGTTGTCCTGGAAAAAAAGGAGCAAATTGCTCTGAAAAAAATTACAATTTGTTCACACTATCATTATATATTGTATAGTGCTTTTATATTTCAGCCATTTTTGTAATTCTGTTCTCATTCTATGTTTCTTGAACAGGTCTAGTACAGTCTACGGATTAAGCCAATAGCTATAATGAAATACTTCACAGGTTGATTTGTATGATCAAGCTGGTATAGCATCATGTCAGACTTCTATTTAGTATAGTTTCCTATGTCCCTGACTATGCCCTTGACTCCTGGATACTATACTTTACTCCGGGAATAGGATAGTAAACATCAATCCAGGACACTAGACCTATATGCTATTAGCCTATACTTAACTCTTTCTGGGATCAATCTAGACTTGATCACTACTGTTTATGGGTAGTTTCCCCTACAAAAGAAAGTTCCCGTGTTCTTTGAAATTACCCCAGCTATGTGCTTCAAAATTCCCCTACTTCAACAAGAAAATAGCG
>NW_018482367.1:0-1768 GCF_002113885.1 Mizuhopecten yessoensis | reverse complement strand
CACCCCAGACCATTTTATACTCCACCTGGGTTGTTGGAGTTGAAATGCATTTTAAAAATTTCTGCTTTATTTGTTATTGTTTTTAGTTTCAAGTTTTGCTTCATCCATGAATGTTCAATTAAATTATCACAAGACCTAAACCCGGCCCCCTCAACTGCATTTAATCTCATGAAGCTGTCTAACTCTCACAATTTCAGCAATGTCAATGACCTGCTTCGTCTTTGTGAAGTTTCTAGGAATTTCTTATTTCAAGTATATTCTTTCAATTTCCTTCAAAGCAGACGTTCACCTGATTATAATGTTACAACTAGGTCAGATGAAACCTCACAACAATTCGCATCCTATTGAGAAACTCCTGATGCGAGCAAGATCTCTCATTTAAATATGTTGTGTAGTAAAATATGTCAATTTCACCACGTCGATCTTGGAAGCCATGGGGTGTACTTTATCAGTAGACACGGTCGAGGGGTTATACATATACTTATTATTCCACGGAGCTTTAGCTGATTGTGTAACGACAGCTTTTATGTTGACATTGAGTACTCTATGTACAACACATGTTTATCATAAATGTTCACTTGATGTGTGTCACGCAATTCACTTTTATAAAACAGCTCCGTCAACAAATACTTTTTAATATGGATATTTAGACAAAATGTATTTGATGATATTTTTTTTAATGTCAAAATTGATCATTATACTTTCAAGTAAATTCAAAAAAATTATAATTTTTTCCTATTGAACATAAATAACATGAAATTCATACTAAGAATTTAATTTTTAAATTTCCTTTAATTTGTATGGTCTGTTAGTTTTCAGAAACGCTTGAAGGTGTGGTATCAGATATCAACAACACTGTCCCGACTTTTATGTGTGTGTGGCTTACCCAGTTCTGACCCGTGTGACATCAGAGTATATAAGCACTCAATATTGACACACTGACTTATCCAATATGGTACAAATCGACCAAATAAATATGTCAAACAACTTCAAATACACGAAATAAAGAAAACATATTATCACTAAGCTCTTAAATAAATGTCCAGTCATAAGAAAATTATCCTGATTTTATTGAGTAGTTATGAAAATATTGATTCTATAGCTACTACCTTGATTTACGGACATGAGAAATCAAAGAAAAATTTCCATAAAGCATTCCTATATTTGCTTTAGGCAAAATATTATTACTCAAATATCAATTCTTAACAAGTTGCCTTTTCTTAACTTTTCGAAGAAAAAAAAGACATTGTTTCAGAGCTACCTATAATGTTTTGATAGTGTCAACATTTGAAATGTTTCTATGATGCAACATAATTGGTATTAAGAAATATGATAATTCGTTTTCTAGAAACAACATGACATGGATATTTTTATAAGCAAACCACAGAAAACCAGTGCATATGAAAATCTGATAAAAATGTAAACAAACTTCACACATGAATAACGAGTATTTCGGTTAAATATGACAGGAATTACAATAATTTACCTTCAGCTTCGTAATCCCTCGGAGCACAGACATGGCCATTGTAACAAGTCTTTTTCAAAATCTACTCTGCCTTAATCCAGATTTAAAGTTCAAAATCCACTATAAGAGGATGAAAAATGCGCTTTTCAAAACAGATGGAATGAGTCTTCATCAGTTAGTACCTTAGCCAACTGCCATTCACCTGTGTATGAATGAGCGGCCCTGTCCCCTTAAAGTAGTAGGCCTTTCTCCCCAAGGCTGTCAAACAGACAATCCAAACCTTTCACTGCGGTCAGTCGAGCG
>NW_018482366.1:0-1768 GCF_002113885.1 Mizuhopecten yessoensis | reverse complement strand
GATAGCGTAGGTTACGTTAAGGAAAGTGGGGATACTGACATATAATAAGGGCATGACAAAATTGATACGACCATGACAATTGACATCGCAATAATTTGTCTTATGCAGAATTTATCCAGAAACATGTAAGAATCGCACTCGACCCTGTTACGTGTAGTTCCGGATATCCGGAAGATATGACAGATTAACATTAGAGATGTAAGATATTCATCAGATAAAAGTGTCAGATATGGTTTTGAAGATATATCTTTCCGCTTTAATTAATGTTATAATTTACCGGGATCGACTGCTATCTATTGATACTACATCAGGTCGAATAGGATAATCTTTTATTTCGTTTCTGGACGTGTTCATAACCTTATATATTAGCCAATGGCTACTGTATCTCCCCCTTACTATCTTTTTCTGTCGCGATACGTACATGTGTTGTCATCCGATTTGCCAGATCATTTGACAGAAGTGTGTGGGTACGCCATCCTGCAAACACTCTAACGATGCTTCCTACTGGATGGCAGGAGTTTTTACTGCCGATCACCCTAAAATAAGCACCAGGAGTTATACATAGAATTTCATTTTTTGGTTTGCTTATGTCTCTGTCTTCTGTTACAGTATCCTTCTCACGGCTTAACTGTAACAGGAAAAAGCGAAATGTATCGCAAGACTGGAATTCGAGCCCGGGACCCTTCGAACTCTATTCGGACGCTCTATCAATTGAAGTACCTGGTCGACGATGATCGACCCTGTCCAGTTCCGTACAATAAATATATCAGTACGGAGAAAAATAAACATAAACTTAAACAATGCGGAATGAGCTAAACATAATTCATGTAAAATGGAATAAACAATTAAAATCCTGTCAATACGGAGTGAACTAAGCTGTTATCGCTGAATTGTCAGTGCTTGAATTAAATCAACAAACAACAGCACATCCCGCATTGCAAACATGCTCCGCGTGGGCTGTCAATTAGAAAAGTAACAATAACAACCTTTCCAGCTTTGGAAGATTATTTTTCTTTATAATCCTTTGCATGATAAACAAAGCAACAGTCAATAGAAAGGTGTTTTACTGTGAAAGGTGTGTCATGCCTTATGAAGAATCTTCTGAAATAATCATAAAAGGAAGTCAATACCTTTAAAGAGTATTTCATCAATCTTAATGACTGTCGGTTATCGCATAGAATCTATGATGGAACAAAAATGTGTAAGGTTTGGACTTACCTTGATATCTGTTCCCCCATCATGCCTTGTCCCGGCTCAAGTCCCCCAAACTCCATTGTCCTTCGGATAACAAGGTTCAATAAAATGTTAACATGTGTGAGTCTGAGGTTTTTGGCTTGAAATTTTTAAGCGTGTTGCGAGATGATTCATTTTAATTTCCCGTATACATCAATGTTTGTCTAGTAACATATGTCATATAGCAGATACAATGTAGTTTATTGTTTACACTGATATATTGTTGTTACATTTTACATGGGGGAAGTATTCCTGAATGAAGGAAAATTCGTTTAGAATTTCTTTGTCTAAAAGGTAAAACATAAGTTATGGAACATTGATGAAACTGTTCAGCCTATTGGGTATCAGTACGTAGATATATTTTCGACTGTTTCTCTAGCTGTTGTTAGCTCCTTTATCACAACTGCATAATTTCTACGTAGTTTTTTATGTCTGATCTTTCCAAGTTATAATGAGGTTTTCATTTTAATTGATTTTGAGCTGACTCTGGTTGGCTGAAACAACATCATGTGACCACCTGTAAAAGTAGTTATAA
>NW_018482365.1:0-1767 GCF_002113885.1 Mizuhopecten yessoensis | reverse complement strand
TAAGGAAAAATGGTAGTGGAGGTCACAGCTTCTCTGACCCCGCCTCCCCACCTCCCAATTTAAATTATATATTTCTTTCTGGGATAGCGAACAGCTCTATGGCGGAGAGGAGTTCTTTAAGTTAATCAGAATTATCTTACATTGTTTTTTATAGTTACTGGCATTATTTTGTATTGTAGTCCCATTTGATAAAGATGTATTGCCTATGTCAAATTGTTATCTTTTAGTCTATTGTTCTGTTGTCTTGTAAGTATTATGTGAAGCTAACATTTCAGTTGTGGGTTTTTTCCACTGATACTGACTGTGTTATAAAATATTTCTATAAAAAAAATGTATTTCTATAAAAGGTTTAAACAAAATTAAAATCACTTGACAAGCAGTGGTGTTGTACCAGAACATTTTTTTCAATATTTATAAAAAAAAAATGAATTTTGAAAACTTGCATTAATGACTAGCTAAGCTACCTTTCACCACTGTAGACTATAATGGACTTATCCAGATCAATACATGGTAGAGTTGATTAAAGTTACATAGGGTTTAAAGGGTCAAACTTGAAAGCAGTTCACACAGTTGCCCATTATCTTTATACAGCAGACTGTGGAAAAAGTCATTTTGGATATTTGGCAATTTTCACAACTGATTATGAACAATTTGTAAATGTTAACATTGCACAGAAGAGTCTGTATAAATAAAACAGATTGCATGCTGCAATTCTTTTCTCGTAACTAGCAAAAATTTAAACCTTCAACCTGGAAATGGTATTCAAGTATTTGTTTAGGCTATTTCTAAGTATCTAAAAAAAAATCAAAAAAATCTGAATTGAATAAGGAATGGAACTTGCGCACAGGGTTCAAGTTTGAGCATGAGAGCTGATTCATGAAGGCCTGTATTCTTCGAGTCCGGTTCAATGGTCAAACATGCGTTTTGTGCTTGGACCAACTTTCTTGCAATTCGCTAAAGTCATGGTCAAAAGAAAAGTCTAGACACTGAAACAGTATCTGTTATCAAATCTCAGCTTAGTTCCTCCTAGCACAGGAAATCGAAAACACAAAAAGGAAAATTGAGAACTTTATCAATGGGACAAGGAATAGGGCTTCATCACAGAATCCGAGTTTGAGCATGAGACCTGTTTCTTGAAAACAGGGCGAGGTTATGGGTGTTAGGAATGCTTGTATGATTTAACGAGGTAATATGATATTATATATATGTACCGTGCTTTAAGTTATTGTTGATATTATGTGTGACTATACTTGTGCGAGAGTTATAAAATTGTCATGGTATGTCTCCTGTAATAGTGTTCATTTTTAACTATTTCGTTCCATTGAGATCAAGTATATGTTTATGTATAGAGTTTATATCACCCTGGTAAAATACTAGCCGCTTCCTATCGTCTCCGCTAGAGAGAATTTCTCTTTAGCTCATACCGTAGAGCGTAAGACTAGTAAGGCCAGAGGTCCCGGGTTCCACTCCTAGTGCAGGCATTGAAAAAATAAGGACCTCTGTTATATTTAGATATTTCAATTTAGTGATTGACTCACTATAGTCCCATTACATGCCTGGAGAGGCCATTACCCAGGAAAAAAAGACCTAGTCAAAATGTGTTTGTTTTTTTGTTATTCTGTTAATGCGATATATTTATTTTAACAGTTCTCAATAACAAAAACTGAAATATGATGTCATATTTGGCATTTTACATGAACATTTTAATCAATAACATCAGGACAGATGATATTTTTGAGAATTGGTCCTTATAGAGAATCCAGACTC
>NW_018482364.1:0-1767 GCF_002113885.1 Mizuhopecten yessoensis | reverse complement strand
CCCCCTAGGAGAAGGGGCGCAACTCTTAGCGTCATGCTACTTTTCTCGCAGTCTCAGCGGTCAAAAAAAAAGGTATAGTGCCCGTCTCAAGGTATAGTTCACGTATAGGGTAGTTATCCAATAGTTATCCTAGAAATTATCATGTGGTGTACTAAATATATGTACTATGCAGCATATTATGATGCACTAGTATTCTGTACTTGTATGCTATGTATAAACTGTAATATGGGGTAATGGGGGCAAAAAAAAACCAGAACTGATAATATTCAAGTTTTTACGATATCCCCAATAATCGCCCATCCCCCTTGTGACTTAGTTTCAATGTAACCCTGAAATTGCCCTCCCTTACTTTGATCGTACATTGATACCGAGGTCAAAATTCATATTATCCTCGTCTGAATAAAGGTGTAGAACTCGAAGTCCCATGAAATAGACAAAACGAAGGGTTATAGGCATGCATTGATGTCATCTTATATTAGTTTTTCTTTAAATGTTACATACATTGTACCTTAAGCTCTGACAGGATCAACAACTCTATATTAATATGGTAGACATTGCTGATTGTAATGGTTGAATTTGGAGCTGGATTATTACCAGACCAAACCATGGTCTGTTTGAAAACTGGTCCATCATTCTTTGAACATACACTAGGCCTTTTAGACATTTATTTTCACAAGTTTCAGATTCCATCTCCAGTTATTGTTATTGTAATGAATATGTATAAGGTGATATGTGAGTGTTTCATGTGTGTGCATGTGCATTTGAGCATGTTATTGTTACAAACAACATGATTGCATGATTGGCTGCACATTTATAATGTGAATATTATAACACCGCCTTTAAATACTGTTCTAGCTTTTACTTTGCAGCAAAGCTTAAGTATTGATAACATCCAGACACTTCTGAACTATTAGGAAAGGCCATGAATAAATACCATATTTGATTAATATACAGCATTTATGTTATACCTCAGATGGTGTATGAACATGCTCTGTGCGATAGGATGCTGATACATAGTTTTCAGCAATCAGTTATACATTTCAAACCTACATATGCTATTTGACAGGAATATATAATTATGACAGGATCAAAACCCAGTTGTCTCCACTGAAAATCTGAAGTGTTACAGATGGATTTTTACACCCTTTTTGGAAGCAGCTTGAGTTTTAATTTTCTGGCAGCAGGTGGGAGACTCAACTAATTAAGTGACTTGTGTTTTTCCAAATCACCATATTCATATCAATCTGAATGGCTTGTGATTGTGTTACAGATGGAACAGAGCTGCCTGCCTCATCGGTGTGTTTGCAGCCCTGATTCTGACACCCATCATCATTGCCGTGATTCCTGCTCCAATAGAACCTGTGGTATATCTGTAAGGATTTTGTTCTTGTTTACTGTGATAAACAAATAATAACACAACTTCTAGAGTTGTGAGGCCAGCTGTCTGGTTCAACATCCTGATACTTCAATAAACTCATTTTGTCACTCTGTTTCTTTAAAATTTCATTTTCCATCAGTCGTTCAACACACTTGAATTTTCCCATCATAATTTTATACTCTTTTCTTCATTGAATAATCGGGGAAACATATCAATGATTCAATTAATATGATACTTGTTTTCACAGTTATGTTGTATATATATGTTAGCATTTTTTCCTGTAATGAAACCAATGAAAGTACTAAATTATGCTAGCTGCTAAGTTCTAAATCACAGTGTTGCTGCATGTTATATGTACTAGGTTAAAGGCTTAATCATGTTATATGTAC
>NW_018482363.1:0-1767 GCF_002113885.1 Mizuhopecten yessoensis | reverse complement strand
CAGCAACGTATAACTTATAACTATAGTTACAGACAGAAACTGCTTTCATAGTGACCCCATCTCGTGGTACAGATCCGACTGTTCATACATGAGCATTCACGGCAAACTTGCCCTAAAAAAAGTCATTGATATCATTAAGTTCTTCTAGTCTACCGTAACGGTGTGCTAGCTCGCAGACCTGGTCCCACTGAACGAAAGGACATAATTGTGAAAATACCTGGTGTCATTATCAAAACAGTAACTATATATGTTACATGTAAGCTGATGATGCTGATAACCCACTGGCTCTCACCCCACATTTTAGTTAATTACTAGAGTACCAATAAACACGGAGGAACTTTTTAAGAAAATTAAACAACAATTGTATCAAACCAACAATCATATATCACAAATACATTGTTAGACCACAGATACGATTACACCCTAAACTGCGACAAAACTTTAGATCCATGGGCTTTAAATAACCCAAAGAAATAATGACGCCAGGCCTAAAAAAAGCAATCTAAATATAGATCCCTGTAATGTTTTTTCCAACAATTTTTGCACATTTATCGTAATCAAGCTGAACGGGTTTTTGGTTTGAAGGGAAAACAGCAGCTAATAGTTTATTATTTACTGTTCTTGATGCGCCGATGACCAGCATTGGCGAAAAATCGTGTTCATACATTTACTTGGAAAACAATAAAGAAAGCTGTGAAGAAATCATTTAAAGGTATGCTAAATTTTCTACTTTCTACAACTGATATTTGGGCCGTGTTTCATACTCTAATTTTAAGTTTTGATTAATGCAAATTAATTGAATTAGAGTTTTGGTGTTCCTAATCAAAGAAATGTTACACTTGAGGTTCTATCTCAAATGAAAGGGAAATCGAGAACAACAAGGATTTTGTTACGATATATTTTGACATACAAAACTGTACTAATTAATACCCGTGCCACCAAGCTAATGCCGTATGTCACTCAAAAATAGACGAACAACTCTAGCTAGGGCAGAGTAGAAAAAAGTGTATTAAATTGTTTCCGGTAGGGTTTGTAAACGTGTTTATCAGCATATTCTCGCCGCGACAAGATGAGTCATGACCTATATATACTTCCTAGCTCATACTGAAGGCCCGCTAGTACTATGTATTTGGTGGCTAACGTTATATTTATTTCCTGTTTATATTTTACTACTCTCACAATTAATTTGCATGTGTCTATACAATCCTATTAAATGGGTTATATTGTATTATATATAATACAGGCTTCCGAACTCAGAGCTGGAAATTTACAATTACAATAACAAGTTTTTCCATAGACTGAATATACATGTAGCAGCTATATATATATAGCTAGAAATCATTGACTCAGATTCGGCAGACCATCGAACGATACATATCTCTATATTAGATATTCGAAAGTCTTAACATCTTAAAAGAGTATATGCGATCATCCAGTGTTTTAACAGACTCAGCTGTGGGACGACTGGTATCTAGTTTGGTCAATATTGAATCGCTCCCCTTATGTATTATTCATACTTAATATATATAAAAGGAGTTAATTCATCTAATTTTGGTATTGCATTATTACTTTTTGCTTATTAAACTGTATGTTATTTTTTTATACTATTTATTTTACACACAAAATTCAATCCATGAACATAATTGGAGTGTTGGGTCTAAATCGGAAGCTTAGGCCTTTCACTGTAGACCCGGCGTTGACAATGTACCCATGTGAAAAATGACACCGGGTCAGTTATCGGAACCTGGAAGCCGTGAAAAAAAAAAA
>NW_018482362.1:0-1766 GCF_002113885.1 Mizuhopecten yessoensis | reverse complement strand
TTCTTTTGCTCGCACCAACCATGCACAGAAGTTCTATATTTTGCCATCCGGGAGGTAGGGGTATGTTTAAATGGAATATCCCTTAAGTAACCTGAACTAGATGGAATAGTATAAAAAATAAATAACCATTTACAATTAAATTCATTCTTCCATGTTTATAAATAGGGTGTCCACCAGTAATTTCAATTGGTGCAAGTTCAGTTTATGACATTTGTATGAAGTACTAATTAAAACCTAAGAAACTTTGAAAACAGTAGAATCATTAGGATGAATATTTAATCATATTTAAAATAAAGCATTTACAATTATTTAATTGATGCAGGTTAGGTAGTAAGTGTTCAAGTAGTAACAAAGGCACAAATAATGAATTTCAGGTTTAATTACAGTTTCTTGGTATCTAAGAAAGGAACACTGTTTCCTTTCATGAAACTAGTGACTATATTTATGTACACATGTATATCGTCACTTTCATCTTCTTATTAGCTAAATTTATACCATTTGTTTTCATAGTTCATGCCTGTAATGAACATTAAAAAATGTATAGTATACAATTTGTAACCGGCTTTTTTCTTTTCACAGGAAAAAGAAATTCTCCCTCAAGCAAGAAAAACTCCCAAATCTGCCAAACTGTCTGGTGCTACAGCCAGCAAAGCTCTCAATGCCAAGCCTGTTGATGCTGAACCAGCTAAACCTGTACCCCCACCTCCTTTACCCACCCCTTCATCTACTCTTCAGCCAACTACTGCAGCTGTGGCCCCATCATCCACAACGGCTGTCACTGCAGCACCAGCATCAATCTCATCAACAACAACCACATCAACCAATACTGTCATGGAATCAACGCAATTCAATACAACACACGATGCCATAGAGCCAGCAATTGTTCCCCCATCACAACCAATCAAGGTATACACTCATTTGATCCGAAAACTATTAAACATAGGATAGATGTTGTGATCTTCTAGATTTTATGGATTGATAAAGCACCATGTTGCCAATTCAAATGAACTACTGAAAAAGGGGAAGATTTTGTGAAAATGTGGAAATCCTTTTAGATAATATAGAATATGTAGATTTCAGAACCATTGCACATGCAAACACAAAAATGTTCATACTGTCACCAGTTTAGAAAGTCGACAAGAACATTTCAACAAAAAAAATATTTTTTTTACAGTATCGTCATTGCATAATTTTATCCCAAAACCAATACTCCAGATAACATTTTTTTTTTGGTTTTTTGTATTTTCAGACAAAGAGAGGAGTAAAGCGGAAAGCTGATACAACAACCCCTGTTGTGTCATCCTCACCTTATGATCCTGTATTTGATCCAAGTCCCAAAGTAGAAAAACTGGTTTCTCCAAAGGTTACTCCTGCAAAGGTCTTGTCTGCAAAGGTCCTCCCAGCAAAGGTCCTCCCAGCAAAGGTTACTCCTGCAAGGAGAGAAAGCAATAGGCAAATAAAAAAACCGAAACGAGATTTACCTTCAGAAGAGCCAGTAGGAGAACAGGTGAATTTTAATTTTAAGATGGTTCTTACCATCAGACAGATATCGGTGCACTTTTTTATCAAAACATGCTATTGTCCACCAACACTGGTTTAGTGTTGGAAAAGTGATTCAATTTAAACACTTAGCAACTTCATTCTATGTTATGGAGATGGTAATAACAGACAGAAAAAACATGAATATTAAAATCAACTTGTCAACTTTAAGTGTAGTACCCTGTGTGTGTGCATGTTTCAGGGTATCGAGATCAAAGTGGTTGTAA
>NW_018482361.1:0-1766 GCF_002113885.1 Mizuhopecten yessoensis | reverse complement strand
AAAGACCTTCAGCTCACCATGAAGGTAATTACTCAATTAATATTAATGATTGTTTGTGGGAGTTAATCTTTCCACTTATCTTTTCATATATTTAGGTTTTCTCTCTGCAAGCCTTTTTGTCGAGAGACGGTCACGTGCAATTCCGGTTTTCTTTTTAATATACTGTGTGAAATCAACTCGACTAATGGTCGGAAGATGTCATGACTATTTTTGTTAGTGAATAATGTTCTGGATTAGAGAGGTGCGATCTGTGCGGAGCATATTTTTCATTCCTATGACTAAATGCTTGCATTGTTGTTAGTCATTCAGAGCAAAACAATTAGTTAAGTATAGACTTTCATCAAAATAACTTTTTTTTTTTAAACAGAAAAATAAATAGGTGAATCGGTGTAAAAGATGCAAAAAATGCATCCATAGCCCACAGGTTGGTTAAAGTAATTGAGTGTAAATAATTTGACTCCTTACTCTTTACTTTAAACGATTAAGAATTATTTTCGATATTATCACCACTGTGAATTTCCATGGCTAATGGACCCTCATGTTGTTCTTTTTTGCTAGACTGTATTGTAAAACTATGCTAATAATTACTGCTCCCTCCATACACATGTCGCCCCTCAGTCCTAACAGCCTACTCCCCTAGTTGCATTCGCTTCAGGGATGATCCATGCCAAGTAGCAAATACTCTTTAGCCGCTAAGAATTAAAAGTCTTAAAAAAAATTGATGAACGCCGCACCATGGAAAAGACTCACCTGCCCTTTTTAGCCATGTCACTTACAGTAGTGTAAAAAAGATTTGACCTCATTTATGTTGAACCCCCAATTGAAAGCGATACCCAGCCCTACTTAATTCCACATTCAGTCAAAGTACATTACAAGTTGGCGGCCTTGAGCGAGATGGTTTATTCTACATGCCGTGCATATATACAATTTTATATATATATCGTACGCGATCAGTTCGCGCGCATTACGTAATACCATACTTATCAAGTCGAATTCTGTATAAACCAAAGCGTTATGCTGTTCATATCTCATTTACTGTTGGCACGTGATCAAATCGTCATAATCACTTCCGGAGTTGTACACGCAATCTACAGCTAAAATTCCCCTGTAATCTGTTTACAAAGGTCAGGCAGAGTCGCGGTGTCTGAGGCTCTGAACCAGGGAATACCTGTCAGAGCCGGCAATGATAAACACTTCCACGTGAAATAAAAATCCAATGAACGCCAGATGTTTGATACAGTAGAACGTGTATACCCTTGAAATTTAATTTTATAATGTAGTAAAACATCATTAGTTCGTACAAATTACAGATCATTGAACCTTTCTAATCTGGACACCCTAAATTATGGTACATGCTAGTTCCGACACATGCTTTCGTGTCGTTGATTACCTCAATAATCGGGGCAGTTGAGTCGGAAGTACAAATTCTTTTATTTCTAAAAAGCAAAAAATAATAATGATAATTACGAATTGATTAACGAGAAATTACCAATAAAATATAATTAAAACCGATTTGAAATCATCTTTACCTGCATTATCGAGAATCCCGGTCAGTCAAAAATAAAATATGCAAATATAGTAAAGCTTAACATGGGAATATTTATGTGGTTTATTAAAAATAATCGGAAATATAATATACGAAAAAATTAATAGATCACGACATGATATGCGACCTATTTACATACATGTAACTTTCCTGGCACGTAAAAAACACAAACCAAACCCTCCAAATAGATATGGTGTTTGTCGGATATATATATATATAT
>NW_018482360.1:0-1765 GCF_002113885.1 Mizuhopecten yessoensis | reverse complement strand
CTGTCAAATAAACTAGGTCAAACTTATTTACATACAGTTAACTTATTGTCAAATAAACTGGGTCAAACTTGTCAATGTATGGTTACTATATACATTACTGTCGACAGATTACCAGCAAACAACTAGGTTTCTCATCTGAGAATCCCATCACTGATCCATTGTTTCTGCTGATTTTTGAGAATGACCTTTCAGAACTTTCCAAAAATGCTAAATGCCGAAACACTGATTACGACAAATACTTTGGATTTGTGTGTGCGTGATTTACCTCCCTATTCTAGAGCACTGAATCAACCAAACAGTTACTAAACCCTACACATTTAATTCATGGTAACAAAAACATCTTACTCACAAACAGTTATAAAATTTATGTTATAAAATAATTGAAAAATGTATATTTAGAATGAATTCTAAACTTAACATGAGTCATGAGAGGATATCTTAAGAATTATGGCCCTGTATCCATTTTGTAAGATGCTATCAGGTAAGGCGGATCTAATATTACGTTATAACTGTGAAGAACGGGGTAAGAACATGCAAATATTCACCACAAATGAAACCAAGACCAGGGGAAATACAAAGAGATTGAAAACCTACATACAAATTAGGAAACTGTATGATTACAGCAATACAGTGTTTCTTATTTTAATTATCCGCCCCAACAGGTGTTAAATTGGAAGGTTTTTTGTTCTCAATTACACTGATTATCACCTTCAAGATAACTAAGTGAAAACAAAAACAAAATGATTTCTGATTCAAGATATTAAAATTTCTAAATTAGGAACATGAACACGGTTTATTTCCTGGGCCGACATTATTTTTTATTTTATTATTTGAACCTGGATGAACTTCCAGGAATTAAACAATTTGTGCCTACCACTGGATGTCTACAACATTCTAATCATCCAATAGTCAATTTTTGTTTGCATATAACACAGAAATGTTGGCTCAATGCCTAAGATATATATTAGACGATGTATAACAATCTGCATGTCGAGTCTGACAAATTTTGTTGACACCATAGCAGAGTACATGTACACTGAAGCAAATTAAACTCTCCTCACTGCGATCTCTAACAAATTTTATCGTGTAATTTTACGCAGGCCTGCATTTCTGTATAAAACAAAACAAAGGAAATGTACTGGAAATAATGCTGTATCAATCCAAATAAAATGTCCCTGTTATCCTGACGATGAGAAATAACGCTGAACTTTTAGTGTAAATTATGTGTTTACAAGGAAAACCGCAATTTAAATGAGGTAAAAAGGATTAGCCATCGGAGTGCAATTCCTCAATCAATCTTACGATTTGTCCAGTTCTCCGAGGCGTCCATTAGGGAATGTCCTGTTGGTGAGCCTATGGTTTCTAATGGTTTGTCAGGACGCGATCTGCCATACCCGCAAACACCGTGGAGTGCATGTCCACGGAATATAATTCTACAGGAAACCACAGCCTCTCTGCACATTTACAAATTGACTAGCAAATGTCATCCTTTTCCTAGATTCCACAGTAATTTAGTTCTGTCAATTTGTATAGGTAGGCAATGATGCATTTCAGATAATTGGACGAGCTTACGTTCCTGTAGCTATCTTGGTGGGTTTTTTTATTTACGATTTTTCGTCCCGATTCAATAAATCGACTGAGATCAAATGCATTTGATGCAAATGTGCTGGCGAAATTCACCACTGATGGAACTCCCCGAGTAAAATCAAAGCTAATAAAAAAAAACAATGAAACTTAGGTTTAGAAAATTTTACTGATTAAAAAG
>NW_018482359.1:0-1765 GCF_002113885.1 Mizuhopecten yessoensis | reverse complement strand
GGTGAGTCCATTATGGTCTACAGTGGTGAAACGGTAAAACATAAGTGCTAATGTCACATGAGGTAACTTTTACATTATTTTCACAATATAATTTTATTTTTGACTTAAAATACATGTAACTGTGTATTAAATATTGATATCTATATGTTTTAGTATAACGACTGAGGTGACCTTGTACCTTGGTCTCCAGCTGAGGCAACCCCTGGTGGGGAATTCAAGTTTCTTGTGGAGTGACATGCGTCCTTTATCCTTCACCCGCTGGGGCTCCCTCCCTGGGGCGGACTTGGGGGCTGAGTGTGTGGTGATGAACTGTATCAGTGGTTCAGCATCGTGTCTGTGGGAGGCTGTCACCTGTCATAGTGTGTATCCTGCTCTCTGTGAGAAACCAGCAGGTAAACAGTTTTACTGTTAGCAGTCTCATAATGGACACTGCCAAGGCAAATGGATTGTCTTGAAGGGATATTTAAATGACAAAAGTGCCCAATCTGTCAAAGATTTATATGACCAATGCAAACCATACTTGTACACCATTGCTTGTGCTGACCTTCCCATGTTGTTAGTAAACATGTGTTGTTGACCTCATAGATCTGGTGAAGGGGAACTAGACACAAACCAGAATCTACATTGTACATTGTACATCCCAAAACTCTTTACCTTTAGTAGTTTTACTATACAATAACTAACTGTACAGACAGTTACAAAGTACTTTATTCAAAGCTGCAAGTTCCAAAATGTGTAAATTTTGGTTATGCGAAGTTTTGGTATTTGTTTACATTTAGGTGTTTGTGTAAGATTTGATGTTTGTACTGTTGTAGACACACTGTGTGGTCCGGGGTGGAGCCTATACAAGGACAAGTGTGTAAGTTCCCTCAATCCTACCGGTGCAGAACAAGGATGGGCCACCTGTTTGGCCTCTGGGACAAATCCTCTGTCTCTACTCACCAAGGCTGACATAGACGAATACATTTATACCTTTGATTTAGGTAGGTCATCGCTTTGACAACTAATCACATTTCTAACCTACTTACAAAGCTGTGACCAAAAACAAAATGACTCGGCAATGAAGTTGTGAAAATTCATTTGTCTTAAATTGACAATTACAGAAAAAAAAATCATGGTTGACAAATGTTACAAGTACAAATCAATATATTAGAATTGTATTTTATAGTATAGATTTATCTTACGGCTAAGAGAAAAGCTTACTTCAGTGATAATTGGGTAAAAAAGTAAACTTCTTAGATGTTGTCACGTTATTATATAAAAAATCAAAAGTGTACTTGCTTGCAAAAATATACCGACTCATCAAATATCACATTCAATTGCTCCAAATATCTCGACGCTAAGCAGTCCTTCTGGAAACTGTACAATTAGTTTAAGGTCAACATAAGGTCAATGTTGAATTAAGTGACCTTCATTTTTCAAATAATGCCATTAATTGTAGCAATATAAATCCAAGCAACTCATATTCATGTACAGAAACTCATTTGCTGATTTTGCACATTACCTACAGGGTCTTTGACATGTTTGACTGCGGGGATATTGGATATTAATGGAAATAATGTGTGGAACTCACCCAGCATGCTGAACTCTAGCTATCTCTGTGTCGGACTTGATGCTAGTGGTCCCATCCAACGCTCGTGTGACAACTTTGACTGTGTCATCTGTCAACACTGTACGTACATTTGAGAGTGGTGTTTTGGTTCAGTGATCTATTCTACATAGTAAGTAAAGGTTATTGCATGGTTTTCGAGTAACAAGGGATTTA
>NW_018482358.1:0-1765 GCF_002113885.1 Mizuhopecten yessoensis | reverse complement strand
GATTGTTATACTGTCGCTTTAACCCACTGCGCTACCTTGTCAGTGGAAGTAGCCTTCCCCAATCGTGCTGCAGCTATAGCGAAGACGATATTAAGGGGAGGTCACTGTATATACCTAATAAGAGATTACAGTGGGACAAGGATTCTTAAGGAATAGACATTAAGAATAATGATTATTACAGATTCGTTGCAAATGTATAAAACTAACACCATAGATAGCGCAAAGATCTTTATAAGACTAACATCATTATAACCAATAAAATGCAAATAACATAACAAAACATATGCAAAAAGCGAGGATCATAATAAAACATCATTCTAAATGAAAATGTAGAAGTTGCTTCATTTAGAATAGTCCTCAAATCGGTACGGGTCATTTACGCGGGCTTCAGTTTTCGCGATTTCGACCAAAAATTAGAAATTTGAATTTACACAGATTATAATTTTGCTATCTGAACATTTTCGCTGTGTTTTAGCACAGAGATGGGACATTCAGCGTATAAAGTTTCAAATGAACAAATGAATAGGCTTTATGACAGCATATTAAGCAACAACAAAAAACGAATTTTGATTAACGAATCATCAAGAAAACTATAAGTTGTGTGATACAACCTCACACGTCATTACCCGTTATGTACACAATCGTCATAACCACGTACGTGCTATTTCATGACGGTTGAAAAATGTATTAATCGTGGCTCATTGTTGCGTTTGTGATTATGATTCCGCTGAACACATTTTTGGAAGTATCCTGGTATATGGTATATACCATTGAATGACAGTGAATTATTATGAAACCATTATTCATAATTCATTATATAGACAATTTAATAGCCTTTCTTATCATAAATAGCATGTAAACCTAACTAAATGCATAGCGACACTACGTAACAGAGCGAATCAATACACCTTACCCCCGTTAAAAAAAAAATTCTGACATGATAACAAACAAAACATACACAAAACTTACATCAGCCATAAAAACATAAAAGTCAAGCAATCCTTATGCAGCAGAAAGTTTCTGCAGATGTGACTAAAAACTTATATGACGTCATCCATCTAAAGGAAGAAGAATCTGAACAGGTATGCTATAATGAAGACTGCGAAGATGAGAATGTAGACCATGGCCCCCGACCCGTCTTGCTTCAGCCCCAATGGGCGCGTCTTGAGGGCGCTGATAGTGTTGTCCCACTGTGCTACAATTGCTTTTCGAGCTCCCGACCACGTCTGAGAGCCCTGCAGGCGGTACTGATAGGGCGAGCATGGGCCGAAGTAACACTTGTATGCTAGAACAGGGTCGGTCAACATCAGCTTGACTGTAAAATAATGTCTTAAATACAGTCTAGTACCATGAAACATTTGGCGGTATAGTGCAAGTTGGGTATATCAATTATCGTTGTATATGTTAAATGTCATTTCAGTGAACTATCAGTAAATAGAAAATATAAAACAAAATCTGTTTTTCCGCTTAACAGGAAAGATGTGTTGTATTTTTTGACAGATTGATCACCGTATTATGGTTTACAATGTTTACAACGAAGCCAAGAAAAAGTAAAATTGATGACAGCCTCTGTAAAGAACACGATACACACACGGGTGGGTGCACCTTCAAAACACGGTATTAGTTACAGCAATCCAACAATGATATAAACTGCTCAATATAGCTGTTTCTTCATTGACTCATCGGTGATGCTAAAAGCCAAAAAGGTGGAAATCCCAATTATATTACCTGTAACTGAGCGAGATCGGGTTATCTCAGTCGAGGG
>NW_018482357.1:0-1765 GCF_002113885.1 Mizuhopecten yessoensis | reverse complement strand
GGAAAAAGGCATGTATTATTCTCTATATATCATTTAACACGTATTGTCTCGCCCTCCATCCTTTGACGATTTATTGATTTTCTTGTTCGTTTTTAATGATGTTTGTGCTTCATTAAAGTTCAACAGTTCAGCACAGCAAAACAGATATAATTACCAGCCTCTTCATATTCAATCAATCTTTTTGTCCTGACAAAATGCAACTTTTGCGTATATACCGGTATCGCGTATAGACATATTGACAATGCATTAATAATGCAAGACAATACGTTAATAATGCAATACCGGTTATTATTATTTTTATTTACTTTACAATATACTGTATTACTATTTCTTTTACAGCCACGACGGTTCGTTCGTTACCAAATATTTACCTGTGCTAATTAACACGTGGATAATTGATAATCCATTTACATGTAACATGTGTTGTTATGTGTCAATAATGTGCATTCATATACATGTACAATTTGTCATTTTTCGAATTGATAAATTGTACATGAAATACTGAAATATTGTTATTGATAGTGTCATCAATCATGACCGAGTTATTTACACAAGTGTGGGTTTTTGAGCACTACAAGGCAGCGATACAAGTGTCTGACTGTGCGCAGCCTGAAGTATTGACTAAATAGTAGGATTGTAAACACTTGGAGACATTGGCTGGAGAGGAGCATAGCAAGCTCTCTGGGGTATTGACTCAAAAGTAGAACTGTAACTCCAGGGTTTTGACATAAATGTCGGATTGTGAGCACTCCAAGATATTGAAATAAATGTTGTGTAAGGTCGTTGTTAAAAGATGGCTAAAACTTTAACTATTTTGTTCTCAGATTATAGACAAACATTAAACTCTCGTTAAATTTCTGAATAACTATAACTACATGCTATTGCTCTCTTTCCCTACATAGACACTTTTCTATAGTCGATAACTACCCAATATTTTCAATATGATAAAGTTTCATTTATTTTCCATTTATTCGACTTGATGCTGAATAAGGGGAGATAACTCATTTTCATATCAAATTCTCGTTTTGACTGTGCAT
The DNA here is from genome assembly GCF_002113885.1 of Mizuhopecten yessoensis. NCBI lineage: Eukaryota > Metazoa > Mollusca > Bivalvia > Pectinida > Pectinidae > Mizuhopecten > Mizuhopecten yessoensis. The sequence goes on along the minus strand of NW_018482357.1, from coordinate 728 downwards.
AGGCGCATAGGCCTATGTTTCCTATGTGCATTTTATAATCAGAGTTTGTTCAATTGCATATTATCCGATAATATACGACATGTACGTCTAGAAACTATTTGCACTGCCAATAGTTATATGACTATATATACGGGTAATTATAAAACCCATTTTCAATTATATATTGATCAAATATGATATACCCGGTTACAGGCATAGAATATAAATGCTATCAACACACATGATATCAAGCTATTCCTCTTTAAAATAATTTGCTCAATACCTATCGTCTGTCTATCTCAACTTTAAAATATTTACATTAATGTTCATCGCTGTAACCGGAATGGGGAATTACTTATATCAGAGACGTATATATTATGCCTGTGGTATGATCATTTTGTTTTAAAACAATAAAATATCTTAAATACATATATGGAAGATGTGCATATCAACATAACCCATGACTGACAAGATACCCTACAGTGTAGGATTCCATCTGCGACAATACACCAGAGGCAGAATGTAGATATATCTTCGGTCTCACTCCACCGAGCGACTAGCACGAGACAACACAACGCAGATATCTAATTTGCGCTAGATCGCCGAAAGGACGAATGAAGGTGGGCGTTTAATCCGTATATGTACATGTACAACATTTAGACATAATATAATTCCTGTCAATAATAAGTTATGTACATTGTGCGACAATGATGTAGAAAACGAGTATCATTTTTTAATGGAATGTATAT
>NW_018482356.1:0-1763 GCF_002113885.1 Mizuhopecten yessoensis | reverse complement strand
AAAAAAATGATATGTCATGGAGTATTTATCACTATTTATCTGCATTTATACTATGGTGTTCTGTATTCATTATATCATAGAATTACTTCAATCAATTAAATAAAATATACATGAATGTTATTGTGTATGTGCCCAGAGTTAACTATACTGCAGATTACTTTCAATGCTAACATGAAATAACAGCACATATTTTTGATAGAAGTCCAAATAATAGACAAATAGGAATTGTGTTCTTCAATACATATCTTCATGTATGACGACATGAACAGCGTTGAAACAAGAAACAAATCACAGAAGGCTATATTTTGTGATAGTGTTTTATATCGAACAAGGGCACTAACTCCACTGATCTTAAAGACATAGAAAAGTGTTCCGAAACGAATACGTGTATAGATTTATTTCAAGTATGAACAATTGAAATGGACAAAATATGATATAGCAATGCTTCAGTGTCATTCTTTGGTACGTACGTGGACGCCAGTCTGTGCCAATCGTTTGATAAGACGTCAAATCGAAGAACTCCTCCGATAATATTCTGCACATAGATTTTATGCAGGGTTAACAGGTTAACATAATGATGGTGAGGTGTCATTTTTACATGTTTACTTATACATAAATTATAATAAGATCATAAGTCATAAAAACGTATGTTGTGATGACCAATCCCACAATATTGCCGTTTGTCATATACTTTAGAAATTGCTTTAAGATGCCATTACTCATTAAGTTTCTCCCCGATGTTCCAAAATAGCTCATGAACAAGTATCAAAGATACTATTCTTACTTTTATTATTTTACTATTCCATTTAATGTTTGAGAGTGATTTATCCCCCAAAACAGATTTTACACGTCTTTTACAATGCAATCAGATGTGCTGCTCACCAATGTATACAAATCATACCTATACTTAAGATGTATCAAATAATTTTGACACTGCTTTTCGTACTATTAGTAAGATTGTTTGTTTGTTTGTTTCAATAATTGAACTTTAGTGAAGCCTTTTTGTTGAATCTAGTACAAAACATTGTTAAACAGATCCTTTGTTATTTCCAAATAAGACGTAGTGTTGTAGTTTGAAACTATATATCGAAATGAAGTTCACTTATTTCCGTACCAACAGAATCTGAACAATACTTTGATATAATTAATGATGTACAGAAAAAGGATCAGGTGGATGTGTTAAACATAACGTAATGTATATCACATTACCAACTGTACACGCAGTGTGACAAGTACTCCAAATGGTACAGGTAAATAACTCCTTCCTGAGTGCATGGTTTCGCCTTAAGTTTTTCTGTTCACTGTCTGTCGACCTCTAGTTCTGATCCTGTCTTTGTGTATTGATAGGAGGTGAACGTGATACATCCGTGTGGTTGCACCTTTAACGCCATGGTTTAGTATTTTCATTCTATGATTTAGTCGGAGTGAGAGTGTAATCGTGACAGGAGTTGTAAGCGGAGGATTGTTTTGTGCCTTTAAGTGCAGACGGCGTACCTCTGATCAAATTTGTCTCCATTTTATAGTTTACTCTTTTCATTATGTGGTGATGATTTAATGTATTTTTAATTTCAAACGTTCTGATGAGTGATTTGACTGCTATATATTTGGCGAATTAGGTCATTTGTTTTGCATAATAATGTAAATTATGTCGACTTAAAACTAATCGATATTTGTCCATCAACTTTGTCACGAACTTTGATATATATGAATGGGTTTTCCCCCCCGATAAAACAGCTACGGTGACTTTGATAAAAAAAAAAAAA
>NW_018482355.1:0-1762 GCF_002113885.1 Mizuhopecten yessoensis | reverse complement strand
CGATTTCAACCTCTGATGTTATATTGTACTGGAAAGGGTCGATTTTATAAATCTATTTAATTATAGAAATGCTGTATAATCATACTGTTGAAAAAAAAGAATCATAAACATATAAAATATACCTGACCCACATTGACATCAAGCATAGATATAACGCTTTGAATCACATTCAATTATGCATATGAAATGCCCGTGAATGCACTCTTAATTTTCCAACACATTATATTAAGCGGTTGATCTGGTTGAAAAATGCCTTGGTACCCATTTTTACATCTTGTCCAGAAATTACTCGCCCGTATGATATTCGACTCCCTCTGTTTGTATATTTGCAATGGCAGAGTTTGTAGATTTCCAGCGGCTTTGACTATACTTTTGGCATGTTATAAGAACACCATAACTCTGACACTCTTCCTCTACTGATTCTCTGGGCATATGGCATGCTAACCTTCGGCCTTGGAACCACTAATCGGTATGCAAAGTATGTCTGCTCTTTTGAAGGGTCAAAGACGTGGGGTTTTTTTCCAGATGGAACTCAATAACGGTTAACAGTGTTAGCGTAACAAACAGACGTTGGAAACATACCGATATGGCTCCGTTATTGGATACTACAGGAGGGGACGGTTTAAAAGCTACCACACCATGGTATCGGTTTTCAGGGTTTTTTCTGTGGATCTAGACTGGCTACCAGCCCCTACGTTGTTTTGAAGAATAAACCGACTGTATTTTACTTCTAGCTTAACTCCCCTTATTTTGAGATACTATTTTTTTTCCTAAATAATTCAATATTCTAGAGACAACAGGCCAGTCTATTGTGAATCCTGACCAACGTAATTAAGCTATCGTTATTGGTTCTTGATTTGTTTTCCATTTCCCAGTTTTAAACCCCCTAACCCTAGCAAAACAATTACTGACATTATATGATAGCTGTAGATGCGACTGATAACCTGTAGCTGTGTAGGAGTCTATGCAGGACGTAATCAGCAAATTACAATGAAGCATTACTTCGGTATGATGGCATTTGCAGACAACTAATATCCCATGTCTCACAGACTCCATTTAGCTCCATATTTTTGTATTTGTCAGTTTCAAGGACGACATTCAATACTGTGATATCATCGACCTATTGATGCATTGCACTACATTGAAACTTAAGATTGAAATTAGAAACAAAAAACGCAAAAGAAGTGGATTCGAATTCGATGTGTCAATGGGGAGATTACCGTTAGAATATTACCGCAAGATCAAACTGTAGAATTACGTATTTTTCCTTTTGACGCTGTGGTACAATAACGTTATCTTGTTATGAGTATCATAATACGCATATCATAATGTTTAATAACATCAAGCAGAGTTATGATTGGTTTGAGGTTTCAACAGATCAATTACGTCGTCAAGGCTTGGATAACCTCATCGTAACAACGACTTAAAATACCATTGTGATGCCACAAAATAATGAGAAGGCCTGTCGTCATTTCAAAGTTCATGTCAGCATGTGATAGAGTGTTGTCTTCAAACATATTACATCACGGAGCAGAATAACCTCTTGTCGCAGTTTTCATATAAGCCCACTAAAATACAAAGGGTTAGGCCAATTTTAATTTCATATGGAATGGAAACTCGTGTAAGATCTTCCATTGATATTTTACGGATTATTAAAGTTAATTTAATTCAACATCAACAGTTTTCTCGCTTTGTCCAAAAGTCATTTATCGCCCATTCCGACAGTATAATATATTTATCATGGTTTACGCTGCTTTAATAT
>NW_018482354.1:0-1761 GCF_002113885.1 Mizuhopecten yessoensis | reverse complement strand
ACCACATATTAACTTAATATGTAAACCCATATAGAACAATATTATCCATAGGGTAAGGGTACCCAACATTGAAAGTTACCAAACAATGGAACACTTATCATATATATGATTCAGTATTGTTATTTAGAAATGCGTATGTATTCCTTGATCAAAATTTATATAAAATATAGGTCATAAACTCATATTTTATTTTTCAAAACAAATATTTTGATAAATACACGACTAAAGTTCATTAAAATGCTTTTGTAATGAAAACACTTCAAATGACGTTCATTTTGTTTACAAACTCAGTTATACGATGAGGTGTTCCATCTTGAGAGTTTTTTTCTTTCAAACTAAATACTTAAATGCCAATCGTCACAATTATATGCCTCGTTTGTAAATGCCACGACAGGGTCGTATTTCGTGCTGTTCTGAAATGCACAAGGTTATCAATACTATACTAACAATGCACTGTCGTCCTCCTGCCAACGATGTAAATAGACATTGCTGCATTTGCCTGTACATCGCTTGAGCTGTATGCATCACAGACAAAATATACCATACATCAATGAAACATAATAGAATGGTTATAAAAAGACAGTTATCTGAAATATTAACCAAAGAGACATTATAAGCTGATCTGTCACGACACTTCTTCATGGAACTTATCAGGATGTCGTCCAGTTATGCGATACTTTATATAATAGCGCAGCTTATCACATAGAACTAGGTTCTCGACAGGAGTAATTTTATAAAGTGAAATGTGGCGTATCTTCAATAACATAATTATTCTTTATACACAGATAATTAATCCTCCCGATCCCAAAATCCTGCTTTTTTGTAAAATGTTTTAAGCATGATGTGGAATAATTGGAAACAGAGACAAACACCTTCCCGTGGTTAAGCAGTCTTCCGTGAGCTATTGCAGTCCACATTTGGTATTTACATGTATGTACCTCAAACAACGTTTCATGTTTAGTTATGCCATAGCTACTTCTAAGACCTACTAGACTGTCATTGTTTAGCTTGGGTTATTGATCATGTAAGCTATTGCTCTCAATCTTCGTCCGTCGTCTAGGTACGCACGTTCCTCCAACGTAGGTTCACAGATATCTACCAAATCATAGCTAAGAATTTCAACTTCTTTTGTCCATGCTCGATCGGAGATAGACCCCTTGCCATTTATTTTCTGGGGCCATTTCTTCTCCTTCTTCTCCTCGACATCAACTGCAGATAATGACTAGGCACTAGGTACAAATGTTCCCGTAGTGTTAGGGCAAATGATACTCATGTAAGCGCTCCTTGGATCTTTTTGTAAAAGAGTATTATAAAGCGTTAACAATTTCGCATATACTGTTGAATTATTAGCACACACGTGTAATCGAATTTTAAGGAATTTAGAGTAAAGAGACTCACTTCAAAAATATGTTACCGTGATTTATGAATCATAATGATGCAACGAATTTAAATGGAAGAACGTACATGGAACTCTCCGGTGTTAGGATCAAGGTCAAGGATAGAATAGCTGGTTTCGCGATCCCCATTGTCGTCAATAATCACACTGCCGGTAACACCTGTCAGATTAAAAAAGACAGAAGTAGATGGGCAATGGATAGTGATTTGATAATCATTATAATTAAATCTCTACGTAACAATGTTATTGTTTATCATATAACCTGTTCACATTTGCAATTCGCTTTATTTTATTCATAACGTAATTGACAGCATGATTTAGCACTTTGTTTCGGCACAAACTAAAAAGGCATCAAAGATAAAAAA
>NW_018482353.1:0-1760 GCF_002113885.1 Mizuhopecten yessoensis | reverse complement strand
CTTGTGGATGAGACAAGAAGACTAGTTTGATTCTTTGATGTACATGAAAAGATTCTGTCGGTCACGTAACGGTAAAATTGACTTGCTTTGAAGTCGGGTGTCGCTCCTTGGTAATCTTCAAAGGTCATACATGTATTAGCCTAGTGATTGGTCAGGGTTTTTTCACCTGAGAGTCAGACCAATCAAATAGCTAGCCGTGTGTCTTCAATTTTGCTAGGACCTATTCTGGGGGTGCAAATAGTGAAAGTGAGCATAACCCCTGGAGTATCAAGGATGCTCAGTACCCAGAACAACAACACCCTTACTTATATAAAACATCTGTTCTCTGGTCTCCTGGATGCTTCATAGCAAATTAGATTGAAAGATGATTGACTGTTCCGGATGAGTATGCTTTAACCATCAGATTTCAATTGATTCCAAGGAACCAAGAATAAAAGGAGCTTCATAGAAAATCTGGTTGACTGTGATCATCTTTTGATGTCTCAAGCACATAAGAAAAGCTGAAAAGTATCAGTTTCTGCAGACTGCTCTGCATCTTGGATGTCTAACTAGATAATCTATGTACTTGTGTAGTACATGTACAGAAACAATGCCAATCTCCTGCCACGTCCAATCCTGTGTTTGCATTTTCTGTACCTTGTATGTGCAGGGGTGTACAATTTCCTGCTTATTTTATTGAATAAAGTATGTTTATTATGAATACTATATAGCGATTATATATCGCGGGGTTTTTGATTTCGCTAGATTTACTGTTTGACTAAAATCCGCTAATTCTAAACACCAGCGAAATTATCAAAAATGTTAACCACTTTTATGGACCTTATCACATGTTGAAAATACTTATAACTCAACGCTGTAATGCAAGCTTAAATGAACTCAAATCAGAGTATCACCGGACAACTAGGCAGATCATGACACCCACATACTTTGCACGACATATGGGACTCCAGTACTCATCAAAACTAAACCCCGCGTACATGTACTGTATATACAAAACCGCGAAATATTGACCCTGCGAATTTAAAGCACTATACCTTAACACATTTAAATAATTGGTTCTTGTGAAATATTTTAACTTAAAACACTGAAATTCATTATGAATAGACTACTTATACATAAGTTATTTACCATTACTAGTGTAAATATGATTACTGCTGTTTGGATGATTTGGCGCCACATGTATTTTTTGCAAGAAAATGTCACAAAAAAGTCCCCAGCATGATCAACACTCAAAGAAATTTTCAATTGGGGAAATCTCTGATTGACCCCTCTAAAGGATGTCAGGCCTGGTAGTGTTATAATTTAGATGTTAATCTGTGTGAGTAGGTGGGTCAGAATTGTGTGTCATTTATCTATAAATATCATCATTCATTGGTGTCATATTATTCCTTCAGAAATTGTAAATAACACAACCCCTGAAACCTGATGTAAATGTGGGACTAAGGTAGCAACCAATGTGTCTTGTACTTTCAGCTTGCCTTATTACATGCAGGAGCACTTGACCACCTCTACAGTACCAAACATTCAGAGAGATTAGTTCTACTTTTATATTTGTCAACACGAATCTGTACCTCCAATAGTGACAGTAGTGCTGGAACATTGTCAGTTTTCTTTATAAATATTTCTGTAAATTGGTTTCCTAGGTCATCTGGAACATTTTCTTGTATTTCTTCGTCATCTGAAAGAAATATAACTTAAATAGCAAACAAGATCTAGTACAATAAAACATTTCAATAAAATACAAATTTTCTCAAAATTTA
>NW_018482352.1:0-1760 GCF_002113885.1 Mizuhopecten yessoensis | reverse complement strand
GTACAATATAGTACGAAGTCATACTAATGTACCATATAGTATCAGATTACACAATGTACGACATAGTACAAAGTGATACTAATGTTCAATATAGTATCAAGCTATCATTATCGTACCATGGAAGACTATATCCTATAAAAGAAGCTTCAGCATAACAGTAAACTTATGTCAACCGTATGATAATATATTTCGCTATATCCATGCTGTGAGTTTCGTATTTTTAAATCATAAAAGAAAGTACCACATACCTTTTTCATTTTTTATGATACTAGGCGTTAAAAGAAATCGTCTGATTACAAACACAATATTATATGTTTCTAACCACTTACAGTTTAAACACCGTGTAAATATGTATTTTCTACATAAACACGAAAATTTCAGAGCGCGAAATCATAGCTTTGTACAGTAATAAAAAATATTTAAGTTTAATGCATCTGTATATGCATACTATATCTATGCATTCAAAAAGCACTGCAGGAATCTGTACCGTATGTCTGTCAGGACCAGTACTTCCCAGTGACACGTCGAATTGGTTTGTTGGCCGAAATTATGTAATTCATCTTACAGTAGGTGATGTTTAAATGTCTATTTGAACAAAAATACTACACACCACCTGTACGTCGAGGGCTTATTTGTTCTCCACACTAAATGTTGTTATCAAACAGATCTCCCGATACCAGCAGTTCAGACAACACTAGACATTTTTTCACGTCATCGGGACAAACCTGCACCACATTAGGAGCTGTTGACATCCATCTCCATTATGAGAAGTGGACGTGAGTAGGTACAATGTTATCAATCCGCTAGTCACTTTGTGATTTTGTCTCTAGTCTGATCCCCTTTAGGGCTCATATACAATGCCACGACTGCCTTGGTATATCGATATAGCCTGCCACGGACACGTTATACAGGGACTTGGGATAACCCGCTCTAAAGTACAAATTAGTAGATTTACCTAACAATCTAAGATATTTATCAGTAGTTTCAAATTGCCAAAGGAAAAACAAATACAAAAAATATAATTGAATTTATCAATTTTATTAATAAATCGCATCCTCTAAGTTATACTGAACAACACTTATTTATGCTTGTCTGATAATTAATTCATTTCACACCCATCTTACGTATAATTTTCTTATTATAACAACTTCAAATTGAAGAATGATTTCGAAGAGAAGACTGCACTGTATCTCTTCATAAAATTAACAGTAAGTATTGGTAAAAGTCACATAAAATAACCAACTGTATAAAAACATTTTATGATACAAAAGTTTGACCTCGATGGGTGGGTACAACGAACAATGATGCATCGTATTTTTAATTCATATACCACTGATTGGTCAAATCAGGCTGGCGTGAATTGTCGTCAGGAGCTCGGATGCCTGAACAAGAGAGTACATTAACAATGGTCACAACCATCCTCACACCACAGGGGCTTGAGATGAATGTAGGGTAAACTGATCAGGTTCCACGGTCTCATCAAACAACATATCGAGTTGCAAATAAGATATATATACAGTGATGTACCAAGTAGAAAACTTAGTAACGCATCACAGGAGAGGCTGTACCCGACCAGGCGGTAAACACATGTATTCGTAGAAGAGGATGTACCCGACACGACCTGGCGCTTCAAACTGACATTCAAAACATTTACGTGTTCATTGTTTCCCAATCCTCGATAACCTTTATAAGGCAGAAAATGATGACTACTGATGTATTCCGTCTTTGCGTATTGCAGAGTTATCTCTCTTGAGAGCAGG
>NW_018482351.1:0-1760 GCF_002113885.1 Mizuhopecten yessoensis | reverse complement strand
AAGTGGATCTAGGTAATTTATTAGAACAAAATACTCCTCACCCAAGCCAGCTACAGGGTAAATATAATTACTCTAAGCTTCATGCCTCACGGTTCAAAACATACAAAGAAAATGACTTCTACATGTTAATTAATCTCTCACTCCCCCCTCCCCAAACCAAATTAATTTCAAATGCCTATATCCATATATGTATGAATGTAATTTGCATTATTTAAAAACAAATATAAACATGGTTTTATATGGTGATCAATGCAAATTGGTTTTTTTTCACACAGTACACCTAGCACTAGTACCTAGTACACTGTATGAGCAGTACTGACACATGTGTCTGTGATAAGGACCAACACAGCTGTTCATGTACTGATCCGTTATCTGATCATGTGATAACATTAAACACGGCAGATATCAACAGCTGTATCGTTAACTGCACGATCAGGCTGCTTTTTTCTCCAAATTTCTTCAGTATTAAATTTACAGAATAATAAAAATACAAATCGAGACTTGAGTGTGACTTCATGGTTAAAGTGTCTTTATAAATATCAATTAAAAATCCTTGACCTTGGGTTGAAGGTCACAGTGACCTAATTTCAGTGCATTACACACTTGCTTGGCTTGTTGCAGGCCTAGGTATACTTCAAGTTTCAAAGCTTTTACAATCTAAAGTTACTACTTGGACAAGATTATATGTGTTTAAAACTTCATATTGTGCTACATTTGCATATAAGATAGGGTCAACCTGTCCTGGCTTCAGTGCCTCACCGTCAAATTTTGTGATCACCTCACATGCCATAAGTAACAAATCATGTAGGGGTAATGAAACCCCCTTACCAGGAGATTACAGGAAGGGGGAGTTCTGACTTGTTGAGGGACCATTCCAGATGTCACACGTAGAAGGGAATACATTTTTTGTGATAGAATTGGGTGTATCTATATAATCCCCTTCTATATCCCCTCCGTCGGATGAGTCAATCCAACAGTCCAACAGCACTCCTAGGGCAGATATACATTGTAAACAGCTACAATCTGATATCATCGGCCCATACAGGTCCACTATCCTATTTCACATTTGACTTATTTGGTAGTGACTACCTGCATTTGAAGGGCAGGCATACTTATAAGATTATACCTGGTGACTTAGAACAAGATGCTCTGGTTTCGTTTGTGCTTTATGTCCTATTTACAGCTCTATGGTCATTTAAGAACGAGCATGGTTTTGGTAGTTGAGGAAAGATGAAGAACTTTGAGAAATCAATCGACCAGTGGCTGGTACCTGCAACTGCTCCTTGTAGGTGAAGAGCTCGTGATTGTAGACAGTCAGACGCCTTAACCACTCGGCCAGTGTTGCCCCCAAACAGGAAGCAGTTAAAAAGTGACTCAATAAACGTAATTGCGAAACTTTTTATAACTTTTTTCTCCCTAGACTGTTCACATACTTATTTGATAAAATATTTCTTTGTTTGTTTAAGGGTTTAATGTTCTCGCAACACAAAGGGTCACATATGGGGATGGGTACCGAGGGAGACACCACCAGAAAGAGAAATTAGATAGGAAAGGAAGGAAATAAAAAAGATTCCAAGTGTTTTAATGGGGGCAGCAAATCGATCTGGCTCTTCTCCCATATACTCTTCATAGAAGACACAGCAGAAACCCCCCGATTCTACAGGGGCCCCACACAAGTCACCTCTTACAAACATGCAGTGGGATACAGCAGGCATATTTACCCAGAACCTGTATGGGTTTAATTTACCCAGAACCTGTAT
>NW_018482350.1:0-1759 GCF_002113885.1 Mizuhopecten yessoensis | reverse complement strand
TATATATATATATATCATGTGCGTGTATAGAGTATTCAGACTGATTCTATACATATGTATATAGCATTGAGTGATCCCTGGTGGCATTTAGGTGAAACAGCCGAATAAATTGATCAAGGCAACATGCTTCATGTTGTTTACTGACTTTACATGAACGCTGACCATCACATTCTAATTACTTCCTTCATCGTGACAACTTACAGTAATCCAATCCTTTTGTCATCATTATACACAATGCCAAAACATGACCAGTTTCTGTGTTCATCTATTTATAGCACATACATGTACAGGCTAAACTCTGTGAAACTGCTAAGGTCCAAAATTATGGAAATGTATCGGGGAAAGTATGGTAACAATATTGTTTCGACTTTTGTATCTGCTTTATAAGATAAATGACTTGCATTCAATGTTTAATGAAAACAAATTGTTTTACATTTACATGTTAAAAGTTTCATCAAAATATCTTCATTGTTTAAAATGTATAGCCCAGACAAGATTTCAATAAGAAATTGAGTGAGCTTGAGTTCAATGTCATTAGATGTAGGCCTAAGGTATACTTCAGGTTTCTTTACAACAGTGTAAAAGTCATATGGTAGTATTTATGGAAAGTTAAGAACTTCCTTCATGTTGTAAACATAGGCACATAATACTTTAAATGGGTGGAAGTCCATGCTAAAAGATTTGCATATAAACTAGTTTCAGTCTAACCTAGTGATTATTGGACACAGTACTAACTGGACTTGTGTATTTCCTGTCAGATTTACTCACATTATGAGATCTGCCACTAAATGTATCTCTAACAGATCTAATCTAATAGGACTTGTCAATATTTCGAAATCAACATTCAGGACTCGCCTGAAAAACCCTACAAGTATCCCTGTAATCTGTATTGCCTCCTCGTGTCAGCATTGTCTAGATCTTTAAATACAAAGAGTTGCACTGAAAATGCAATGAGTTTTCAATAATGTATAGTATTTTTACCATGACAACATTTTTTTTCTCTTCTGTGCTGTCATAAAAACAAAATGGTCCACCATGTATGGAAGTGCAGTATTGGCTAATTATTATCGACAGCTCAGGGAGATCACTGTGTCGAGGTGTGAAGGGATATCAGTTATCTGTTACGAGTGTTCATTATGTTGGTTGTTTAATTACATCAGATATGAGGTTTCCAATCCCATGACACATGCACAGACTATTAGTGCTATATAGTAAAGCAGGGTTATAATTAACCACAGGGGATATCAGAAATTAACTCTCCGTATATTGTTAAGTGTAAATGTTCATAATGCCATTCCAAAAATAATGCCAGGAAACAGAAATATGATTGAATGACTACGTAATTCATGCCCTGAGCCTCAAGCATTTTGGAAAAAATGAGAGTGACTCTGGACTCTGTGAAATGTCTCCAGAAATAGCCACAACGAATAGACTCTTTATAAAGGGATAGGATAATGATGTTCTTCTCAAATAAAGGGTAGGGGAAACTTGTAACAAATGGGACAATTTACTTGTCAAATATGGTAAGTATTCATGCTTAGTGTGATAAAGGGAAGTGGGGAACTTGTAATTGGAACAAGCACTTTATTGGTCAAATATATGGTATGCATTCATGCTATTAGCAAGATAAATGGTAGTAGGAACTTGTAGGGAAGGGGCACTTTATTGGTCAAATATGGTGAAGGTGGGAATTCATGATAAGCAAGATAAAGGATAGGGAGAACTGGTAAGGGGATGGGCACTTTATTGGTCAAATATG
>NW_018482349.1:0-1759 GCF_002113885.1 Mizuhopecten yessoensis | reverse complement strand
TTTTTTTTTACATTTAAGATTCAAATCGAAAAAGTAATAAATTCCATATTAATTGAAATGTGTAACCACTCTCCCATTGTCACTGCTACACCTAGCGTTTTAATGAGGAACTGTCGGTCCAATATAGTTATGTACATAGTAAGATTTTAATATAACAGTTTTCTATTTTTACGTGATCTCTTTAAATCTGAGGAAGATCAAAATATGGTTTAAGGCACATGTACATACGTGTTATAAACGTTCTAACATTTGTGCCCAACAGTTAAACAGTTTATAGAATACAATAATCAAGGTACTAGGTAATCAAGAAGTGTGTGTTCATTCGTTCTCTCAGTAATTAATTTGACTACTGCAACATTGGTAGCATACACATACACAAATATAGAAACAACTGATGATATTAAAAAAACTAAGACTGAAAATACATCAACAATGCACATTTACAGCAATTGCTTGATTTTACTACACGGAAGGATGAAAAGCATATAGAGAGATGTATAAATACCCAAATCCATAATGATTGGAATAAACTTCATCTTGCTTCATATTCTCCAATAGTATATAACAATAAGACCTATTATACTGTGTATAAATCTTACCTTGCATTTATAAACGTCCCAGGAATTCGATAAGATGCCGACAAAAATACAATGAACATTTATATCATTATATTGGCACCAGAATTAAGACAGCCAGTAAGCATGTAAAGATACAACACCTTCACTACACTGTGGCTTGCCCACCAGTTACCATAGTGTATACCTGTACGACTATCTCCACATACACAAACACACCTGTATATATCACCTATATATCACCTGTATCCGTATAGGTAGACGCAGCCAGTCACCACACGAGCCGACTACGGCCAAGTGTCGTACTGGGTGATAAGGCAGGCATGCAGGACCATAGTGGCCAGGGGTACGAGGCGACCACTTCACATGTGTTAGGTTACTATAAACTATTAAATATGAATAACTTATCATCCACTTGTCTGAGTGTGTCCGGCTTTACCTTTGGTACACTGGGCAGTGTTTGCAAGTGCGCGAGTAAACGTAAAATGGACTTTTATCGAACACGAACTTGCTCTTGTGACATAATAAATTTCAACTTAATGTCATACAAAACGGTACTTAAATTCTAATCTCTTCTGAAAATAAATTTCTCGGTCATATATTTTCTACTGGAAGCATTTTGCATCAATAAATTGTTCAAAGAAGTGTACCGATATCCTTGTTGCTTTGTGTGATATACAGGCTATAGAGTCTCTTTCTATTCAACGCTTCACGACACTGGAGTGTAACTAAGATATAAGGAGCATTTTAGCTTACACGGAGACAAATAATGGGGTATAAGGGATAACATGTGCTTATACGTGGCGAATCACGATTTAGTAATTTTTCTTGTTAATACATCAAGAGCAACGTTTGAATTCACTGAATGAAAATTACAATTTAGAAAACTTACCATCGAAAATGCATCGTCAATAGTACAAAGTAACTATTTTGTTCTGTTAACAAAGTACTTGTAATCAAAACTGTGTTGAATATTGTGTAAAGATGTCACATTTAATTGTCTAATATCTTTACTATGGATGGTCAGCTACAATTGTACATATAGCTTAAAAATGGGCTTTTTATCTTTAGAATAAAACCATTTTTAGGAGTGACTTATATAAATGTGATTCTATATAGTAATGAAGCTCACCAATAAGCACCTATTCCGTCTTTTCGTATTGCAGAGTTATCTGCTCTTGTGA
>NW_018482348.1:0-1759 GCF_002113885.1 Mizuhopecten yessoensis | reverse complement strand
GGCTGGAATAGTTCATTATGAAATTTCAGGGGTGAATGAGTTAAGCATCATGGATGAGTCCTAGAAGGGCGAAACAGCTGTATGATGAAGTTTAATTTATTTTTGGAATACTGTATCTATTACCAAATACACAAGGTGCAGTTACCTGTGTGTGTATCGAGGTCTTCTTTCTCCAACTTTTGTGAAGTTGTTTTAAGTAATTTTCACAAGAAAAGACTATGTTACTGTTGATTTCTGTGACCTTGACCTTAAACTGGTTGTCAATATGTTCAAGGAAAACTTCTCTAAAACATCTGTTGACATAAACCAGCGTAACAAATGTTGACACTAGACGATTGAAACAAATACAGCAGAGATTCCAAAAGGTTGGTCAGTGTAGGTTGTTGTTCTTGACTTCAAGTGATGTTTTAAAATCTCTTAAATATCTTCATTATTTTTTACGATTTCATCGTAAGTCACTTGACATGGGACATTTTGCGTATTGATAGAGAGTTGCCAATATTTTTTTCTACCATTTCATAAAATTAGAAACAATACATTAAAAGATTAGATATGATGCTTTTATTCAGTGTTAATATTGGTACCATGGAGAAAACAGACCAGTAACATGTAATAATCAGCTTAATGCAAAGTCCATCATCAGTCACAATTCACTCCAAGTCCCCTGTTACACACTATAAACTTCAGCACCTTGTAACAGGGAATCTCAATCTCCTGTTGGCCTGCCATCCATTAAACACACTAGGTAAGTCTGAGTGTCGACATCTACTATATGTCTGCCGACCAATACACCCTACATCAGGCACTGTGGTGTGTATGTCTCAACACAGACAGCGACATAATGGCACATAAATACTAAAAGTCTATTCACTATTATAGACGTACATTGTTTTCCCTTACTTAAAAATCTCAAGGTAGGACATTTTCACTTTTACATCGATTACACATCTGCTCTGCTTTATAAAAAAATAAAAAAATAAAATTGATAGACGTAAACTATTGAAGTTCAAATACAAAAAAAATCATGTTTCGAGATTCACCAAAAGCATATTAAGAAACAAAAATACCTCTGGTATATGTAGAATTTAAGACATGAAAGGAAATTTAACTTGAAGTAAAAGAATCTGAAACATAAAATGGTTGAACTTCAAAAAATGAAATTATTTTATTTTATAGCTCAAAAACAGTTGTGATCATACTAATTGTCCTTCCAAATAGGCCTGTCTGACGAAAAGGATCAAGTGACCTTTTGATATACAATCGTCCAGTGTCGCTGGATATATAGGAGATACATTCACTCAGACTCCCACAAGGATAAAAAAACATTTCAACACTTTTATCATTTATGTAGAATTTCATCTCCAGCACTTCCACTGTTGCTAGGATTACCATGGCAACAACATATCATTTCTATGGCAACAGACCCAAGTCAACATTGCAGGAGAAATACAGTAACAACTTGACGTATATTGTGACCAGGACATCCTTATGAAGAATATTTTGTAACATTATAAATCTAGAAAATTCAACCATATAAAAATGTGAAATCTACTAAGCTAAGTAAATTTTTAACATAAAAATATGTCTTAAAGTATTTTTCTCATCAAAAGTTCAAGGCACGAAACACAATAATACATTGTTTACTTCCCAGTATGGGGAGAGAAACAGTATCAGTTGTAAATATTGTATTTTTTACGTCCATCACATGTGAGAAGAGTCATTGACTCAATGTGTTATCGAATTTAAATAAAGTCTATCA
>NW_018482347.1:0-1759 GCF_002113885.1 Mizuhopecten yessoensis | reverse complement strand
CAATTTTCACCATTTACTAGACAATTTCATTATGTGCCTTACAGTATTTGATCATGTGTTGTACAGTATTTCACCATGTGCTGTACAGTTTTTTTTACCATATACTGTACAGTATTTCACCATTTACTTTACAGTATTTCACCATTTACTGTACAGTATTTCAGTATTTACTGTACAGTATTTCAGTATTTACTGTACAGTATTTCACCATTTACTGTACAGTATTTCACCATTTACTGTACAGTATTTCAGTATTTACCGTACAGTATTTCACCATGGGATGTACAGTATTTTACCATGTGCCTTATCACTGAAAGCAAATCTGAAATGACTGCAAGGCGATGATTTCTGTGGCAACAACAAGTGTTAGAATAACCATACAATTGTATTGTGATAAAATGTTCTCACTGACGAAATGCGTCTAGGGGTCATTTCTCAAAGGCAAAAAAAAAACCCATTAATAATTTGGTTCGTCAACGGTTCTTACTATACATGTAAATTGCCTCTTTGTCTGTTGATGGTGCTGCCATCTAGGAAATAGAGTACAATACAGTCATTAGCATTGGAAGTTCCGCAATTAGGAGGTGTTGCAAGGTATCCAGTGACACCAGCTGGGGAGAGACGTGTGTCGTAAACAAGATAGTTGGGCTTTGACGTTAGTCAGATTGAATTCAGAAGGCGCCATTATGTAACCATAGTTAGTTTACCTCTCATTTCACTAATACGGAACAAAGCACCATTAGCTTTATTCCAAGATGCATATGGGTTAAAGCAGGTAAATAAAACTGATATCCTAAGAAATGCTACAGAACAAGCCCAGTTATTGTTGATATGCCTAAACAAAATGGCGCACAGCTTTGTTGTCAATAGCGACGTCATAAAAATATGGCGCCAAAAATAACGCTACAAATTCCCACACTCTTTTACGGTTACATTTCTGTTGTTGTTGGTACAACGTACTTTAAACATGTATTAGTTAAAATAGAAAATGTAATGGTTTCCCGCTTGAATCCTTAAGATATTATTATTTCACTCCTTTTCAGAACATACTAATAGATTAATTATGCTTCTCTATTTATTATGAAAAATACGGTAATATAAATGAAGTATATTAAAATTGTGTGTCAGTAAGATACGTGGTAGTGCTATCATTTATATATATGTTATGGTAATAACTTTTAATATTAATCAATGTTTTGTATTTAAGTGATGATAAAATATTTGTACAAAATTTGGGGGACCACCAAATGATGGCGGCCATGTTGTAACAGTACCCTTCCATTGCCCCTACACCCAGAAATTATAAGATGGCCATTTTGGATTTCAAACAAATAAATATAAAAAAAAAACATGTTCTGCTTAGCCATAAAGTTTCTCCATCTAAGTACCTGAAAACGCATCTTTTCGGACAAGGAATGTAAATAATCACCAGATAAGTGTTTGCACCAATATTGGAAACTATGCAAAATATTGAGGATAAATGATTTATAAAAAATGTCCATCCTAGTATTATCTTTGTGAGTCCACTATACATTATAGTGTACATAAGTACGTCCCCTTAGATACAGCCATTCAGGTTGATCGTATCCAAGCTCCGAACGGTAAATCTTTGCAACATTTCTTTGAAGTTCGGGATGCTTCTATGTTTGTGTACGTGACAAAAGCCGTTTTCCCCCAGGTACAGCAGTCGACCTGACCCAAGGTGTAAACATTGTGTAGTTTGGACCAAATGCACTATGTATTTTAGGGTTGAGGCTAA
>NW_018482346.1:0-1759 GCF_002113885.1 Mizuhopecten yessoensis | reverse complement strand
AGCATCTTTGGGCAAAGGGAATACAATATCCATAAATGAAAGATGTGCCCCCACCCCAAGGGGCAGAGGAGCTGGGACCAATAGGGGAAATAGAGAAAAATCTTTCCCCTTCTGTACAAAAGTACAAATGTAGGGATTTAAACGAAATGTGGTCTGAAGCATGCTTAGGGTAAAAAAACTCAATTTAATTTTTATTTTAAATTTGTATTACTCATAACTACTAGATATATATGTTAATTTTTACAAATGCTATTTCTAATATGATTTGTTTGTTGCTTCCTAAGCTGTCTTAACAATCATTTATGTAAAATATCTGAGGAACAAACTGTAAAACTTAATTCACAATCCCATAAACTCACAAAAATAATTCAAGTTGGTGTATTTTGTCAGAATCTGATGTGTCATGTTTTTATTATTAATATATCCATATTTTTGTTTTAAGTTATACAGCTTAAAGTGTTTTGGGTTTTTTTCAGTCTCTTGATATTGAAGATCTTGAAGAAGATGGATTGACAACGGAGGTTTTAGATTCCAAGATGAAATTATTCACTTAGTTCTTGAAGATACATATATTTTGTTTCAAACAATGTAGCATGACACACTATTGTGTATAAATGATGAAAGTAGTCAGCCTACCTTTTCATGGGGAGAATGGTTGAACTGGATTTCATAATTGTGGAGAGACTGACAAACAAGTTGGACACTTTTGTTTTTGTTGAAGTGAAGAAATTGTCATTCATCTGCTTCATTAACATTTTCTGTTACCTGTATAAATACCATCCCACCAAAGATATCTGACAAAGATTGTACTATTCATTTTAATTAATCCTGATATTTATGGTTAGTTAAACCACATAAAGGAAAGCCCCCTACAGTATATGGACAGTGTAATAAAAGACTAGGGGTATTAACGGTCATTTCTGGCCATATCATGGATTTAGAATTGGTTATCTTCCTAATCTGGAATAAATGAGTTATGCAAATATGAAATTTCAAATTCATCCGACAATTGGTTAAGAGGATATGGCAACACAAATGGTGGTACGATGTATAAACCCGCATTTTTCATAGTAATATGCGTGAATATCGTCCATTGTGTGCTATTTACGTTGAAAATTGGCAATTTTGAAGAAATTAAATTAATCAAACCCTCTTCAATTTTAAAGAGCCTCTGCATGCAACAAACAAATAAATATTTGACAAGCTTAAACATTGTCATACCTGTGTTCATTAATAGAAAGCAATATTTGTTTGTCACATGCGGAGGCTTTCATTTCTGCATGCTAACCTGTCCAAAAATACCATATTTTGGCTATTTGTGCATAGCAATGTAGGGCATATACGGGCATATATGCATGTTCATTGAAAAACACCTGCACCAAGAAAGATAGCCTCAATTAATCAATAGGATGTTTATTATAGAAATTTGTTAATAAATTCAAGTTGAAATTTTTATGAGGCCGAAAATGACCCATAATGCTCCTAGTTCTTTTACTTGTAGAAATGTGCTAATATTTACTACTGAGAAGTGAAGCGTAACGATGATGTTAGTTCTCTGTCAATTTTCACACACACACACATATATATATATATATTTTTTGTACTCAACTTCATAAATGTGCTTTTGGGCATTAACTCAAAAATATATTTTATCTGAAGAAAAATAATTGGTACCAGGTATATGATTGATATGTACACAAAAAATAAACAGTTATTATCTCACCGGGTCCGAAGGACCAAGGTGAGCTTATGCCATACC
>NW_018482345.1:0-1758 GCF_002113885.1 Mizuhopecten yessoensis | reverse complement strand
TCCTATTACAACAATATAATAAACAAGGTGGTTATAGGTCGTACATGTAGGGCGCAGTAGTTACGTGTATACGTATAACCATGCATTACATTAATGTATATCTATGCAAATGATATGCAAATGATATAAACATATTTGTTTAATTATGTAGATTTTAATCATCATATCACATTATTTAGCTGATAATCATGTAATACACATTTTGGTCAAATGATGGTGTAACTATGAATTATGTTATACTTGTATAATTACTTAGGTTGTAACGGTGTACATGTACAATGAATATGCCTTATAAGATCACAAAAATCCTTTTAATCAACAGAAAAATGGTATTTTGGTTTAGATAAAGTGTGAACCATTTGTTAGAACTGGCGGCAATTGTATATTTGAACAGCGGTGGTGTATTGTATTGTACCCGGTACTTCTATACCGGTCGTTTTTTATGTTGTATAATATGTATTTATACCCTGATATTACTAAATTATATGTAGAACTAATTTTGAGTGATGCAAGTTTGCTTATAAACTAATGGATAACATGTACATACATGTAAAATACATTCTTCGACTGGCGAGGGTTGGTTATCTCACTGTGCATTTATTTTCAAAAATATATATCGTGAGAACAAATGAAATAACCTAATACCATTGTTCTATTCGTCGGTAATACTTATTTATTTCTTGAGAACCTAACAAAATAAGAAAATATAACACCAAAACGATATAAAGCAAAGAAGTCATACAAAACGTAACAAGTGACACCGGAAGCAGTAGTATGCAGTCATCATCATAAAAGAGATCCGTTAATTCGTTAGTTTTGTTTGGTTTATTGTCAAAACGATGGATATCATCTGTACATTGGCAATGGTCTGATGTAAAATGTAGGAGCTTTTATTTACAGACAGACTCGACATTGAGACTCAGAGTATTTTCTAAGAAGCTCAAGCCTGCAATCTCTATGTCATACACTCGAGGCACGATTCTAATCAACTTTCTTGTCTAATTTCAAAACTCAGCTGGTCACTAATGTTACCACATGTGTGTACTATGCTACCTTACCTGCAATATTCTTGTGGTGTTTACGTATAAACGATTACACCGTATGGAATCAGTCCCACACGTATCAAACTATTGAACGGTAAATTTTGTACGTAAACACCCAAACAAACAAAATCGAGAAAGTGATACATTACATTTAATTTATTTGACAACAACAAAGTTACTTGATCCCTATGCCAGTGATTACCTATTACTAACGTTGTTTTATTACAAACACTCTGCCTGGTGATCGCTGACTGCTAAACAAAACCAAAACCATCTGATCCTCGGTAATCTAATCATCCGTGTTTCGAGCTGAAGTGACTCTCGATTGTGCAACGAATGGTGAACAATGATAGTTTGAATTAAAACGAAGGGGGGGGGCTAAGAATTGGAATGTGGCAAAAACTGAATTATGAGTGGATTGATTGAGAACGCTTGGTTGTTGAAAATCATTTAAATAACATGAAACAATTTGTTTTAAATGAATATACATGTACTCACCGATATAACTGTTGGAACCGGTTCAAGTATGTTTCTGATGAGGATTTTCAAAATATTTATATGATAAGGAAAAAAGACTTGCTGTAATCAAACACGTTGTCCGTAGTAGTTGTGTGAATGACCGACGCTTTACAAATGTGGCGTAAAGTCAGCTGTCTAGAATATTTGTTTAGCTGTTTAACTTAGTTGGAGCCAAATGTATGTATATATATATATA
>NW_018482344.1:0-1757 GCF_002113885.1 Mizuhopecten yessoensis | reverse complement strand
GATGACTTTTGTTGCCTCTGGGGTTAGGTTCTCTGCTGGCCGCGCCGGTCGGATAGTAGAGCTGCTCTTCAGGTTGGCCAGGATGTTCTCTAGTGGCTGCATGGCTGCTTTAGGATCACGCTGGCCATGCATCAACTCGGAGTCGAAAACTGCAACAACAGTGTCAAAAGTGAAAGTTAAGCACTTCATGACGAGATAAAAGATGACATGTCTACAATAGGACCAGCATATCATATTCTAATGACTTCATTAACAGCACCTCAGCAGCTTCTGATTCAGGATCTCCCAACAAGCTTTTACTTAATACACGTACAATGCACCAGCATATTTTGTTCATATCCACGAAAATTTTCTCATTATCTGTAAATTTTGTCCATTTCTCTTTCAAATCTTTTATTACCTTTTTTCGTCATCTCTTCCCAACATTTCCTTACTATCAATACATCTTGTCTATTTACTATAATGATGTTAGCTTCCTAACACATTTCTTACCAGGTACACAGCCTGATCAATGGTATAACTGTACACAAAGGTATTTATTTAGTATACAATATCATCACACCCAACACATGCAGCTTGAATCAGTATACACAATTTCAGGTTATGAACTAAATGTTGTATACTAAAAACATCTGAAAGTCTAAATGCAATTCTATTATCATAATACACGTGTGGCTACGGTTACATTTGCACTATACTACGTATATACATATTTGAATATCAAAATGCTGTAGTTCAAACTTTTTTGCATTAGGAAAGAATGATGGGGTGGTTGTAATTGCATACTGACTCACTTTACATCACATGCAAATGACAGAAGAAAGAGTCCCATTGTTTAATGCCTCACTTGGTATATTTCTTCTTTGTGACCAAATAGACATTTTTCAAATTCTAGATTCTCTAGTCCATTACCATTTGTCCAATAAATTTTCACTATTTGTTGTTTTTTGAACGAAAAATAATCTGCCTATGAATGCAAAAACTTTAAAAGTTTAACTAAAAGTGTATTGAGTTTTTAATGTACTTCAATATTGGTCAAATAAAATTAATAAAATCAATAGTTTTTGAAAATGCCTGTGCTGCAAATATATTTGGTCACAATGATACTGTATACAGTTAAATTAGGAAAACTTCAATCAACAGTACCCATAATACCTGGAGGAGCCAGATCATCACTCCAGTTTCTTGCACAAAATTCCACAGTTACACACACCGAACACATCAGCGATTACGACACTGTACAGGGTCTATATATATATATATATATATGTATAGCTCATCACAAGCCAACATGCTTCATACATAACATGCTAAACCACTAAAAGAATCTCCCACTGTCAAATCAGGCCTCGTGTCCAGTACAATTCATCCCACGTAGTTGTCCAGTACTCGGTACAGAGTTGGTCACAACATAGCTTGGTCTAACTTTCCTGATAGTATTTATATAGCATAGGGTTGACAATACATATATGTAGTAGTAACTGTCACTAATCAAGGTCAAATCAGGATACCATTGAAGTGTTTATATACTTTATTTCTTTTCTATAAAAGTTGTCCAACAATTTGTTACTAATTGGAGTCATTTATGTCAATATGTATACTAGTACTGTATTTAAATGATCTTTTATGTGTCCTTCTGTTTTAAAGTATTCTAGCTAGAATAACAACTTTCCACTATAAAACATACATTAAGTGATCAAAATTATTTAAAGGATGGGTTTGTGCATCGGTTTAAATACAATATTTAGTAAAACAGT
>NW_018482343.1:0-1756 GCF_002113885.1 Mizuhopecten yessoensis | reverse complement strand
TTTTTTGTGTTAGACGAGTCCCTGGTATGATTTCCTACTAACATGTGTTTACATTTTTTTGCATTTAGTTTCATGTTCCAATCTTTTGTTTAGTCACATAATCTGTGGATATCGTCATGGAGTGTATTTCTATCATCGTCATTCGGAGGATAGCTTGGTATCAGCAGCAATTTAACTATGGACTGTACGACTTCGGCATACCGTTGACAAATATCAAGAATAAAAGATTGATCACTACCTTTAGATTCATCCCGCTTAGAAAGTTTTTATCCATTAGAGTAGCTTCCCCTGAACCCCATTTTGCTTTTTGTTGGCTTGGATGTTAGCGCGGGGGTGGGGTCTTAATGTGGGAGGAAGCCGGATTATCCGGAGAAAACTCAGGTGGACGGCTATGTGACTGTAAAATAATGTGAACTAATCAAATCATGTGCGTGTTATATGTTGTAAAATATAACGAGGATGAGAAAATGTAGGACAAATAATCAAAAAAGTCCATTTGTAGCCGGAGTTGATAAATTTTCCAACATTTTCGAATCCCGAGAATCTACCAATTAAAGTGTAATGAAGGTCTTTTTCGTGCCCTCTCAGTGTCCTTACGCCTATGTGATATTCAAGGTGACCTAGATAATCTAATCATCTAATTATTTAAACTAGGCGACTCCTTTATGCGCTCTAACATTTATCACGTCATGCCTATATATGTCCTCATTACACAACAAGCTGCGTGTTTTCATAATTTCTTAACTTGTTAGCAGTTGTCTCATTTGATCCATTTAATCTGGATACGATAGGCGATTAATGGCTGACGTCATGCTCTATACCAGATATTTATTTCAATCAATAACAAAACAGTCTTTCGACATCGCTCGTCAACACATGCAATCAGCATTTGAGATGTTTCCGAGCGCCAGTTCGTGTCTGAATTTCGTGTAAGGTTCGGCGGAATATTGTAGCCGTGAGCTCGACATGTTCTAGATGTTAAGTAGGAACGTTTGATTTACTGAAGCAGAAAACATACAATTATATTTACCATTGTATGGCATTGCCACTTTATAACCCAACCAAATTACAATATACAGTGCGCTATTGCCTATGAATGCCACTGAAAGCAGTTTAATGCTAAATTAAAGGCACGTACAAGTACCCTCATTCGACAAAGGAAACCAGTCCCGCGGCTTGCTTGTTTACATTTCCAGAGAGGATTATGGAAGAGCATTGGTTTGTTGAAAAAATAATACATGCACGTTCATGGTCCAGCGTCGGTGGTGTTTAATAAATGGAAAGTGTCGTAACATCGCAAACTTGTTCGAATTAGCATTACGCAGCAGGAGATTAACAGTAATTGTAAGGAATGATTAGTGGGCATTAACAGATTGTTTATTAAATCATGACATTCTTAACTGTTGTTTGTCAAACCGATTTGTTGGCATCGGCGTTCAGCAGCAAATCAACTTTATCAATTTCGTATTTTGTAATTTTATTGACAAACTCGGATTAGTTGAGAACATCATGAACATAATGTCGCTTAACATTTGGTTTATATTGAACAGGCATCAAATCAGTTACATTATGTATAGACAGACAATATTTGATATTCCCCAAGTGTAGGAACTGTTCGACTGTTGACTGTACAGATATGAAACAACTGTATGTTCATAACCAGTACAGTACGTTGTGGTCTACATATTACGTAATAAGTTGTATATTTTAAAACAATTATGAAACAAGTTTTTACAACTTATATTAATCCCTCTTG
>NW_018482342.1:0-1756 GCF_002113885.1 Mizuhopecten yessoensis | reverse complement strand
GCTGATTAGTTATATAACATGTATACAATGGAGCTCTGACAACTATGTAGCTGATTAGTTAGACGTAAACTAAAATATTAGTCTTGTAATTATTAGATTAGGTCTGATCATTTATCACACTAAAGATGAAGTGAACAAGTGCTTACCTTCAGGATCTTTGATATTCTCTAGACAGGTTGAAATAAGCTTGTCAACAAATAGGTTATAACATTCAACTAAAAGAATTTTATTATATTTCATAATTTATCACATACTGTAGTGTAGTGGACTCACGTTTTTTTAAGAATCCTGAAATTTATTCGGTTAAGAAATGTAAGTTATGATACTTTTGGGCACATTGAAAGCTATTGTGTGATTCGGAGACATTTCTCGTTCAGCAACAGAAGTCAGTGCACAACAAAATCAGTTTCTCAAATGAAACTTTGTTTTGCGCTAAAACGTGTACCAATGGCGTAAAATAATCAAGTTTAATTACTTTTACTTAACTTTTAACAGAACGTTGAATTTACAGTCGTATGCATATTAACAATGTGCCTTCCCTAAACATATTCTTACGTCAAAAAGGAGAATCTACCGGCAGAAAAAACGTCAGTGCACGTGATGGAGAAATGGACCATCGTCACCTGTTTGTATTTAAAATCTTCCCTCAATAAATGCTCATCTATTTTAAAAGTGAATTCACAATTATCAATTGTCATGATCTTTGTAATGAAAATATCAATAAATCCCTTTGTGTTTTTTAAACACCGTTGTGATGCTTATTTTATTGTAATCTTGTTCGTATTATGTCATCGTAGTTTCGTTATTCATACACGAGATATCGTCTTATTCAATAACAATATCTTCTTATAATAAGTAAAAACCGAAGCAGGAATACCAGTTTCTGGATATGCCCATTGCAATCAGTTTTGAAAGTTGCTACGTCATACTTCCGGTTGATTTTGGATCATACCTAACGTTTATGGAAATGTCGTTTTGTGAATCGTAGTTATTTTGGGAATGAGTTATATTGAAACCGATCGCAACAGATAAACTACTAGTAAAAGGGAGGCAACTCGGGTTTGATAATTGAGGTGCGTGTCCCGAACAGATTTCTATTTATAAGCCTGTGTGCGAAAACCCTCTTAGGGCATTTGGGGTGTGATCCCTTGATAAAAATGAAATCTGGAAGTGCTCTGGTGCAATCTACGTTTTGTTAGAATTATTGGGGAAAATTATTAATGAAGGTCGTTTGCAGTTTGAGTTGATTATTTTTTAATCATTTTCGAATCCCGATTTATGTATTCCACCATAATTTACAAACATATATTGATTATATCTATTCTGCCAAGCAAAATGTAACGCATTTTTTTGTCTACCTCAGAGTCCATTCGATATCGATAAGCAAGGTGATCGATCTTTTGCGCGCGGTAACATTTGTCACGTGATGTATATATTGCATTGTATCTCTTCATTTCACAACAAGCTGCGCGTTTTATCACTTCTGACCATGTGAGTAGTTGTCCTATTTTGCCTACCTAACCTGGATCTATTTTGGAAGGATTTTTTTTAAAGTTCACCAGCCACTTAACACTAACGTCATGATTTATGCCAGATGTTTATTTCAATCAATCAAATCCACTCTATGGACAGCGCTCGTCAACACATGAAGTCAGCATTTGACAGATTTACGAAAACTAGCTAGTCACCTTCGTGGTAAGCTTGACAGGGTTTAAGGCCATAGGAGTGTATTGATAAACGGAAATAGGAAGTACAT
>NW_018482341.1:0-1755 GCF_002113885.1 Mizuhopecten yessoensis | reverse complement strand
TAAGTTTTTTGCACAATTTAATAGAAATCAAACATCGAAGGAGAAAACTAAATCCGGACTTGTTGTATTTTTGATTTAAACATATTTTATTTGCAAAATTACAAAAGGGGTTAGACACAAGTTATCAAACTTAAAATTATATTCATTCATAGTGGCATACTTTATTAGATTTAAAAGGGCGACATTAGTGCTGAACATAATGGAGTTTACCAGTAAAGTCCGAAAGTTTTACTCGGGCCTCTTTCTCGTATCCTGTTCAACCTTTTAAAAAACGGTTTAATCCGAAAGAAAGCGACAGGCGCAGATCTGAACCGAGGCTGACCTCAGGAATGTTCCGACGAAAATGATTTTAAGGATTTTGTAAGCATGAAAACTGTTATCCGAGACGGTTATTTAAAGATATATTTACGAAGTACATTACCGAACTTAAATGTATGTTTTGTTTCATCCAGGCAACATTCTGCTTTCTCATTTTTCCACTTATTGGCCTGGCAATATATGATAGTCTATCATCTTTTGCTAATGTTTATTTGTTATTTTTAACTATGGCACACAAGTTGTTTTTTTTTATTTGTAAGCCCGGGTATTTTTTTATGGCCCCTGAAAGTTACCACATATAACATATATAATGTACATGTATATTGGAAATTTGGATTACGCCATATCTCGATAGCTGTTTCTTTGATCAAATTGCTGTAGACGGAGTTTTTATCAGGGTATATTTATCACAGGTGACATAAATTTATGCCAAATTTGGACAGCTGGGTCCAAATCAGGTTTTTAAAAATAAAAACTAAATAAATAATTTCACATAACTCCTTTAAATGATAAAGAATACTTTATTTGGCCCAATCTCTGAAATATAGCCAATATTAGGTCGTTTCCCTCTGTTTCGGTAATTTATATCCTAAACCCCTTTCACTGGAGCAGAGACGTATATAACACGGCTTTATACGTCTCTGACTGGAGATACCAACTCAGGGATGTGTCCACTACACATCCCTGACCAATTGAACGCATTTACAATGTACGCAACCAACTTATCCCAAAAAAAATCAATAAACACCATTACTGATTGTTACGTTGTATCCGTTATCAAAATAATACAAGACTCCGTATGGGGTATTTACAACTACATGCTTAATTATTGCCACTTGGCTATGCCTTATAATACAGCTAAAGAGTACAGGGTCAGTTTAACACCTGTGTAATGTCAATGATCGGGGCCTTGGCTGAAACGTCTCTGGGTGTTGAGCCTTGACACTAGTGCAGTTAATTAAAATACAGGCCTTTCTCACACAGATATTATTACTGTCGTTATGGATAATGACTGGACATTACACTGATGGAAGGTGTATCCCCTAAGAAAAAAAAAATGTTGCGATAATATTCGGAATTCTGCGACGGACTCCATTCCTAGAAATGAGACTTTATCATACTACTTCCTGTTTCCGTTAAGTTGTTTCCGATGAAAACACGTGCACGTGTTTAGTTTTAAACTTCATGTAGTGGATGACAGACGGTATGTGAAAAATTACACACCCAAAGGACCTGTAACCGCTAACTTTGCATAAAGGTATTGATGTGTAATATATTAAAAATCAAAGCTGTTTGGTTTATTATCAGCCGACTTCATATGGGACGGTTCAGTTATTTGCCAGCTCATGTGCGGTATATTTGCTTGGAGCGAAGTTCTTGGTTTGTAAAGAAAGTAATATGTTTTACGGCACGGCCGTTAGTGAGGGCGGAGCCAGG
>NW_018482340.1:0-1755 GCF_002113885.1 Mizuhopecten yessoensis | reverse complement strand
TGAACTATTCCAACCTTTGAACTGGAAGAGTTCAAATGTGTCTTCTGGGGTAAATGAGTGAGTGAATCTTCATTACACAACAGTAATTAATATAATGAGTCAGGTACGTTGCAGACAGAGCAAAGCATGAACTATCATTTAGTGTCTTACATGTATCATATGGAAATCTATTGTATATATATTCATTCAATAATAACTTCATTAGATACCTACTATGTATACACATGTATATACATTGGATGGATAAAAGCTATTCTTGATTGGCTACCTTATACTGGGAAGCCCAGTAATCAGTGTTACAATGACAACTTGCCATCATGCTGACAATGTCAGTGATCGATAGGTAATACTAGACAGTGTGAGGACAGATAACATACAGGCATTAACTTCACTTCTCTATCTTATTACTGGACATGCATGTATTTAGTCAGCTTTCTACTCGGTTGGAATGACATGCATGAATCTGCAAATGGACAGGAAATACTTTTTATATAAATTAGTCAAAATGCTGATGAAAATGCATACATGTACCATTTATTGTGAATGTATTTGATGAGTAAAGGAAGAATTTTTAGGTCATCTTTTCCATGTCTAAGTTAATGTACCTATGGAGTGAAGTCGTTGTTTTTTCTGGGCTGATCATGATCATGCCTCCTTAAAGATTCAACTCTTGTTATTTTCTCTTTAATTGCTTTTAAAGGAGAACTGATACATTCTTCAGCACATAGTTTTAAAATAATTCAAAAAAGTCTTACTGGAGTGTTTCAGAAACAGATGTAAAATCAATAGGATGTATATTGTGTAGCTAACCACATGTACTTACATATAATTAGCCAATAGTGTGCTGACCTGAAGGGATGGGACGGGTATAACGTACTACTGACGGAAATGATTCTGTTAGATATACAATGTATATAAGCATCAAAATTAGCAGATCTAGCTCTTTGTACTGAAACAAAGCACATACCTATATATAATCCTTTAAACCCCTATGTAACTTCAGTAGACTCTACCATGTATTGATCTGGACGAGTCCATTATTGTATACAGTGGTAAAAGGGTTAATGTGAAATATTAATAGATATTCAAATTCATGATTACTTCAGATGTATAGAATAAACATTTGATATAATACTTGGTAATAAATTACTCCTGTGCCATTTATGTCTCTATACAGATACATGTAGGTACTGGTAGTAACAATTTATGAGCATTTTATATTTATTTGTACTTTTTCTCTATCTTCTATTTCAAATTGCATAATTAAATAAATATAAAGCTTCACTCGAAAATTAATTGTGTGGAAAAAAAACCAGTGTGAGCAATATAGATGTTAGCAGATCTGTTTGATATTGTGAAAGGGTTGATAGTCCTTTAAAGTCACTGACATGTTCACTAATTACCAGAATTCCATAGCTGACATTTTGTAAAGCTAGGATGTTCTACTGAAGTTAGGATTTCAGCGGGTGCAACATGAACCAAATAACATTAAAACCAACAGTAATGGATGGTAATTTTAGGTTACTGTTGATGATAGGTTTTATGAAAAAACAGATTATATCTGATTGTTTGATGTTTTTGTACGGACCCTACACTGTAATGTTATAGCTCTACATTCTGATGAAATGGGCAGACCTGCAGAAGCGACAGTTTTAACGCACTGTACCATTTATATGCTCATGATCAGAGAGACTGTTGATAGAGTCAGCTATAAATCTATAGGCGATGTATTGGTTTTTCAAACCGCTATAGCTT
>NW_018482339.1:0-1754 GCF_002113885.1 Mizuhopecten yessoensis | reverse complement strand
CCACAAATATTTATCCAGTTACCATCCACAAATATTTATCCAGTTACCGTCCACAAATATTTATCAGGTGACTTTTAGGATTCAGCATTTCAATTCCAAAAGGTCAACACGGATTTATAGTTTTTGTTTGTAAATGTTATCTGGACACATCTACATCAATTAGAAGGGATGATATCTGACCAAAACTGATGTGGTAACTTGACAATTCTTTAGAATTAAAACCATTCTGTTACTTTCAGTCTTTGACCATGTTCAGATTTAAATCTGACCAAAATTGCTGTATTTACTGGGAACTGGAAGTTTGACCTGCAATAATCATTGTCCTGAAACTAAATATTGACAAGTTTAGTTCACTGAACGGAGAACAACAGTTCGATTGTAAAACATTCAATGTTCAATCATCTTGTGTTTGTCTTTGATAAACTCTTTCCTGATGACCAGAGTTGTCTTGTCCATACACTGGCCATGAAGTTCGAGGGAGGTCACTTACTCTGTTTAATTCAAATGGTCACTCACTTCAGCCATGTAGTCTGACTGGTGGTCACTTATTCCACTGGTCAGTCTAGCTAGTTGCTCACTTTGCTGGTCAGTCCAAATGGTCACTCATTTATTGGTGGTCCGTCCAAATGATCACTCATTTTATGCTGGTCAGTCCAAATGGTCATTCACTCTGCTGGTCAGTTCAGATGGTCACTCAATCACATTGCTGGTCAGTCCGAATGGTCAATCACACTGATCATACTGCCACAGGTGTGGTCACTAATTAACATCAGATTGAGGTGATCAACCACCCGGTCTGAATGAACTGCTCCATACAACTGTACTGTTCTAGATCTACGGTCACTCTCTGAGGTTAGTCTCAGAGACTGGTCATTTCCTGTGACCAGAATGAGCCGGTCATTCGTCGTACTCGTTGGTGAGGAAGTGATAGACGAAGTCTGCTCTCTTCATGTCTTCTTCACCCTGCCCAACAGGCGAGTCTTCCCTTCCCGACCTCGGCCTGCGTGATGTCACGGGGGGAGGGGGCGGCCGCAGAAATATCTTTCCAAATGTTGTCGCTACAAAATATTAAAGAAGGTGGAAAGTAAGAAATTGATATCATACATTCTGTGAAAAAACATACATTGAATTGTCGGTGAATCTAATCCACTTTCCATATGAAGTTGGATCTGCAAGCAAGAGGCCCAATAGGCCTGTATAATACTCACCTGTTACCTTTGTTTTTTGAACTAGATCAGAAGTTGAACTAATTTTTTTTAAAAGAGGAAACAATGGTGTTATTCTCAGATGTCTTTTATTGACCCCCCAAAAAATAGAATTACAACACTTGCTAAGGGGAATGACAGGAACATTGGACTGATGCTTGGTTTGAACCAGAGGGAACAAAAGAGGTACAATATGTCTAACCCTAACCGCTTCAGCCAATCGGAGGACATGGTACGTGGCCCTTAGCTTTTGGATTTTAAACCAACCTCAAAAATAACAACACCTGTTCAGGACAATGAGAATTTTATGCATATCAAGTTTGGTTACATTAGTATTGGCCTAATGGAATCTTCCTTGGTCACAACCATGCAAAAAACACTTGTATGAAGATTTAGTCAAAATCGGCATTTGAAATCGAGATAAAAATGGACAAGGCCGAAATGTTGGATTTCAAATCACTGCATAAAAATGACCTAGAAATGATGAAATATATAACATACAATTGTATATACAAATGTTACTAAATACTAATTGCTTAACTCATTCAC
>NW_018482338.1:0-1753 GCF_002113885.1 Mizuhopecten yessoensis | reverse complement strand
CTTCGAAGATATTCATCTGAACAAGATTCGTCCACAATTTCAATGATTACTTATAGAGAAAAAAATCAGTAAAGCCAGACAAAATACTGGTAAAGTGAATTTTACTACTGACATACATAACTGTATCATAACTGCTGACGTCCGATTCGACGGTGCAAAAAAAAATGGAACATCCCGCACCAACATCACCTGACGAGTTGCGCAAGATCATCACCACCTCGCAATCAAAGTAATTTATGCTGGAGCTGCCTCCAACAGATCTACTGAAGAAATGTGTTAACCACTGCTTCATTTAATGACCTCACTCATGCACAAGCCCTCGGCAATGTCAAAGTTTCCATTGTGTGACTTTTATAAAGCCTTGCCAAATTCAAGAAGAATGATTAAACCACTAATTTAGACCGGCTCTTCAGAATCTTTAGCGCAAACTTTCTGTAAATGTAGTAGCATCCTATCTTCACTACTATTAAGATAAACGATCTAGGAGGTAATTGTAAAGGGTACCTTTATATAATTATGTGCGTCTCTGTAACCCTAGAAAGCCATAATTCACGAGCTGTAAACTCCCTAGAGAATTTTGCTAAATGAAATAGGGCATTACATCAATGTTTAATACAAAAGAATCTAGCGGACGACTGTTGGTATGTAGACTTTCTTGTGGGGGTGCATCAACCCTAACACTCCAACAACCGGTCTGTCGGCTACAAGTGTATGTGAAACTAGCTGAGGAAGTAGTTTCTACACGAACCTTTCCTTCAGGGTTACAAACTCTACCATATTATATAATGCAGGAGTATGTGAACAAATTGCTGTAGCAAAAACAACAGGTCATAGGTCAATAGCAAACATGACTACTAACGGACATAATATCCTACTGATCAACGTAAGTACAGAAGTGCTGTCCTACAAAGGAAAAATAGGCCTTATGAAAAGGGGTGTGCTCCCGCTGATTAAAGTATTAAGTATTAAAAATTAAGGCGAAACAATTCAAGTACTCAAACGGCTATTCATTGACACATCTGTTTTCTCTTTTCCCTGTCTCTTTTCAAATTCTCTTTTCATTTTCTTTCGTTTTTTCGGGGTTTTGTTTTCTTCCATTCTCTCATTTCATTTTCCACTGTTTGCTGCAATCCCTGAAGTGAATATGCTTGATTTATTCCTTGTTACATATGTAAATAAACTGTGTAAAGTTTTTCCACTCAGTTCTCTTTTCTTTTTTGTTTTGTTATATATCCCCGGACGTATTTCTGGAGAGGTGAAAGCGTTAAGAATCCGCTCGGATTTTTAACTCATAAAATCTATGAAATAAGATTCATCCAAACCAGTTTACGAGGTCAATACAACAATTGAGATGCCTTGAGGTGATAGCTAGAACATTAAAATATAAAATTTCATTCTTTATTTTTCTATTTTAAGCATGCATCAAAATATCATATACCATATTGTTTTCGAATTACTGCAGCGACAATTGGAAGAATTGATGGTTGATGTTGTACTGATAAAGCACTCATATACAAACATATGATTGCTTTGACCAAATAGACATCAGATTAAACAAATGTAGTGTTTTATTGAAAAATTTTGTTTTGCTTAAATAATCTCCTGAATGATACAACAACTATCGCAACGAAAATGAGTTTTTAAGTGTTAAACGTCACGATAAAAGTTATGTGGTCCAACCAATACTATTCAATTATAGCCTTTGGCAGAGGTCGATACCTGGATTTATCAACCCGAGAAAAGATATATTAAC
>NW_018482337.1:0-1753 GCF_002113885.1 Mizuhopecten yessoensis | reverse complement strand
GTATATACTACTGACACCACATAGAAGGTTTTTACAAAAGCTAATTGTACTGAAGATCGAGTGACTAAAGTAATCACGATTATTCTGATTTTGTTTCTGAAAACATTACTACTACATATCTTGTTCTCCACATCCTTGTCTTTTTAAATGCCGTGACTGATTGTCTGGTCGTCAGCTATAATTACAGGTTTTTCAACGTTATCTCATCTACAATTTGTAACCTTATCTTACGTAAAGTAACTATGGCAACCTCCACAGAGACCATTTTCTATTTCTTCGTGCTGTGATAGGGATCGGAGAATTAAAAATAGATCGCTATTACCCTTGTACCGGTGGGGGATTGACATCCCCATTTTTTTCATTTGTTAAAAATTGAGTGCTTCCTGTTATTTTTTGTAAGGTAAATGTTAGAAGTAACTAAAATAGTAACTGTCGACTATTTTGCTTATGCTCCCGTTTCCCTCCTTTTATATAAGTATTATGTTTTTACGAAACATAATTTCTTTCGGGTGTGTACATACTGATGTTCATTGGAGGTTGGTTGATATTTTTCTAAATAGCCAGTCCCTATAACTTGGTCTGACCATTATAACACCCCTTCACTTATACCGTGTACTTGATCACTCATCAAACCCCTAACCCCAACCCTAACTAACTCTGTAATACGAATCAACACCGTACATCTGTTATAACAACTTCTCCTTAAAACTCAACCCTTGAAACCAGCCATTAACAACCAATCTATTCCTGCTTATTAGGTTAAGGTTAAGGTTTAGTATCAGACGATAACTAGAAATACGGGTCAGTTGGGGTCAAAAGGATACATAAAGGTAAGATTTTACAGGTAAACATACTACACAGTACCAAAAGTATCAGCTGACTTCCATGCGAAAAGGAGAGGCTTATACGATACGCTAGCATTTGGATGAAATAAACTAAAAATGTGTATCAGTCCTGATGATGACGTTTTACTCTGATGTATAGAAACTTAATTAAATTAGTAACATGCTATGCCTACTGTATTAGCCCTGGCCATGTTTGACTCACCTGACCTGTTATTCTCGAGTTTCAACAATCGTAATTCCAACTTTACAAAGCGAGGTAAACCGGAATACTTCTCACACTTGCTTCCTGACTATATGTATTCTGATCTGCGCACCTGCCAGCTACTTTACTTGTGTAGTTCCGGTTAAGAGACTTCAGTGAATAGGGTACATATTACGAACGTCTAGCTCACACATGAACAAGCTAAGGAGCCCATTTATCTACGGTTTATGATCAACGAGAATTACTACCTTCCCAAGTGGCTAGACAGAAATCATCAATGGAAGTAGAGCGAAACGACATATTCCCTTTAAGTTCTATAGTGCTGTTTGCCCGTCGATATTGGTGAAGATTATTCGAGTATGGATACAAAATACATTCATATATATTTAAATAACGCTTTAACAACGTCTCCTGATATGAAAAAGAAAAGAAACTGGTAAACAAAAAATACGTTTCAAGCCATTTGGTCAATTAGGCCACAGGACGTCCCTGCTCTCTAACATGATTAATAATGAGAATGCAGACCACTGGCGATCGGCTGCGCAATGGTCGTGCAAAAAACGTCAACTGCATTTGCGCAATTTTGCCGACCAACAGCGTCATGCCATGTATCTGCCTATCCACGTAAATATCCGACCTCACATTGAACACTTTTTGGATGAACTAAAAATAAAGGTTATGGTATCATCTAAATATTATGAACCGC
>NW_018482336.1:0-1753 GCF_002113885.1 Mizuhopecten yessoensis | reverse complement strand
TCCAGGGTACTGAAATTGGTTTTCACTAATGAAAGGTATACACTTATTTTCTGTGTTGATTGAGGCGGCGGGTTTTTCTACAGATCACGTAAATTCTCGCTCTTCCGAGAACGATCACAGTGCACCTGACACATTTCATATGCCGAAGAGCAGTTGCCTTAACAAAACAACTTTTGCATCTGAGTTAAATCAAGAGATGTATATGGCTTTATATGTCTCTGGTTAAATGTAATATTAGAGCACGTAGACATGGAGCGCATATTCGATTTTGGTTTTGTCATAATCGCGAATATAGATCACATGAAAATTAAATGTACATGTATACCCACGTGTGTACGTGAACAACCAATTTATGTTTTGTGTCCATCAAACTGTCAATGTCACGAACAAATTGAAATAGTATGACAGTTTAAAATATTTGTTTCATTGAAATATTGCCGAGATGTCGGCTGAAATCGGGATATGAAAATGGCCCTTCCCTACTTAATGGTATTTTTCATTTCACTTAAAATCACTAACATGCAAGTCTATTTAAGAGTGGAATAAGCAAAATATTTTCCTCTAACGGTTTTTGATATAAATGAAAAAAGTCTACCGTTCTGGGGTTTATTCTGAAAATAGTGTAACACAAACTCATCGCAAAATCTTGGATCCGAACCTGAATATATATTTTTGTTAAAATTGTTGCGCCATTATCGTTTAAAGGACAGCGCATGAACAAAACGCAGTAATGGATTAATCATTTAAGAACAAATAAGTAAAATTAAACAACTGTTCTATAGTAAAAATGTAAATATATGGATTGAACGGCGTCTTTAAAATTTTCGTGCCAATATGAACGCAAATCGGGGAGCTTCATACAATATGGATGTAACTGATTTACGTTCATACCGGCATGAAAATGTAAAAAAAAACCGCCGTTCTATCCCTGCATAAGTCAGTTTATGAAAATGACTGACAGAAGATGATATTTGTTCAAAATGTAGATACATAGTATGTATCTACATTTTGAACAAATATTAATTTTTATTTTGCAATAAAATGTAATGGTATGATACCATTACATTTTATTGCAAAATAAAAATTGCTGCGTCATGAACATATACATATAAAAAATGTTCCATTTTATTTTGGGTACCCTCACCATGCAGTGATGTTGCTAATACCAGTTCTACGCCAGGTAAGTCCAGAGTAATCAAGTTCAGAAGATGAACTTGTAGCACTTCATTCAATTACCGTGTCCATGATAAGAGACACTCTTTGTTCTAGTTTAGAACATGAACATGAATCAGTGGAGGCTACTCTAGATTCTTAAAGTGGAATATATCCATGTAACAAATCAGATTGTCCGTAAAAAAAAATCAGGCTTGTACTCTGCACCAATATTAGAGATTACAGGGGAGGCTACTCGCCGGGCTACTCTGATTATCAAAACAACATAAAAACAACATGGACTCCAACCGCGTAAGGAAGTTGAGCAAATCTCGACGAGTTTCTTCGTCCAGTGATGAGGATTCAGGGCCTTCCGTGCGTAAACTATCCTCGGCGTCACAGAAAAAGAAAAAGCGTGTCACAGCATTAGAGGAAACAGACTCGGACTGGGATAATGCTGAGGATATTGCATTACATACGGTTGGTTTCTAATCCCTAGGTGGTAGCAGTACTAGTACTGTATACATAGTAGCCCTATACTGTAACAGTGCTAAGTCGAACAGGATGAGCACCACAGGTGCTGGACACACTAATATCATGT
>NW_018482335.1:0-1752 GCF_002113885.1 Mizuhopecten yessoensis | reverse complement strand
ACTTTCCGTAAACGAGAAAATAGTATTTTCTCGTTTACGGAAAGTACCGACGGTTCCTGATTGCATCAGGATAGGCCTATCTCACGTGATAATTCCTAAAGCCTGATTTATCTTACAATAACCCTATTTAACAGACACGATCTGATTCGACCAAATGACTTCAGTCCTCATTTAGGTCAATAGCGACAGGTTTCACTATAAAATCACATGTCTGTTGTCTTTCTGCTATTTTATCAAACATCCGGGAAGATGTCAATTTGTGTGTCACGGGGCACTGTTTAAATCCGATCTAAGGTTACAATTTGTCTTAGCGAGAATTGATCAATACATGACGATCTTTGTTTCAAATAAACAAGACACTTGCACGTTAAAGAGGCTTAACGATTTATTTTCAAAATTGATTTCAGTGAAAAGCAACAGTTTGGCAATGATATGGAATACACGCTTTATACTATCGTGCTGAATTTTCTCATGAGAACAAAGGGTAAATGTGAATGGTTATAAGTTTGTAAAGGAATGGTCGAACCTGCAAAGCCGGTCGTTTTAACAGTTTATGTACAGGTCGTCGCTAGAGCAAGTTCGACCATCTATGAAAAAAATATGCAGATGTGCCTTTTTCTGTCATATGTTTCTTAAATTTCGGGGAAGAGTCATGGGTCTTCCCGCCAAATACCAAATCAATGTGAAGTTATATTCATCTGTGTTCATTGCGAATTCAATGGATACAGTATAACGAGACAAATTCGACATACATGTATTGTTTGTCTATGATATTCCACAAAATATTTAATTGGTTTGTTATTGTCTTGACAGTATTCAAACCATACCAATAAAATTTTAGTCTTAAACCTGTTCTACATATTCATTCTATAGCATCTGGCTTATGATGATCACAGGGACCAGATTCATTGATCTGTAAAGATATTATAATAAACAAATCTTACGACGTATTATATTTGTGCCTGGTCCCTGCGATAATGAAGCCCAATACATTAAGTGAAACATATATACACATGTGAAATTTCACGAGAGCACATGTACAACACTCTCCCTCCAACACATGGATTCACATACTGTACACATATTCATTTCCGCGGTGGTGTTTATTTTCGCGATGATAAAACTTCTTAGAAGTAACACAACTGTGAACATACATAATACATGTACTTCACTATCTCAAAATCACTTCTTAACAAGTAAAATGACACAAGAACGCCAAAATGATGCTTCGCGTAAAAAGATGTATAATACAGTATATGTGATACAAAGATATCCCACTGATCCGTATTTGGTTGTGCGTATATCTATCAATCATGGACTTTTGTCGAGGTGAACAGGTGGCTTTATGAACATGAGAAAGTGATACTAACCGACTGAATATAAACCTGCTGTATCTAAAAATAGTAACACCGAGTTAATGTCAAGTCCAACCGACCCCCACGTGATTAGATCCAACCAATGAGGATGTAGGGCAAAGTGCGTCATCCAACAAAATACTTGGAAATAAAGATATCATTCAATAACACCATATCCCGTTCCTATTTTATCTGCCATTATTGGTAAACCACGGCATTACAAGTCTTACATCGACATATCCCTACCTCGTATATCAAAGATGTCCTTTACAGATTCTCGGGGTCAAAAATTCACAATTTATCTTATTTGTTAATTCTGAAAGTTCTCGCGGCATTTAGTCAATAGTATACAGTGCAAATTACTTAATTTTCGCGAGAAAGCATATTTTGGCGATTT
>NW_018482334.1:0-1752 GCF_002113885.1 Mizuhopecten yessoensis | reverse complement strand
AAGTTTGTACTACAGTAGGGGCTCAATGATAGCATGTGTAAGGTAGGGCTTAATAGTAGAGTGTGTAAGGTAGGGGCTCAATGGTGGCATGTGTAAGGTAGGGGCTTAATAGTAGAGTGTAAGGTAGGGTCTCAAAGAAAGTTTGTACTACAGTAGGGGCTCAATGGCAACATGTGCAAGGGAGGTGCTCAATTTTAAGGCAGGACGTAGCAGAACCATGTATAAGGAAGGGCTCAATGACACCATTTGTAGAACTTAGAAGGCTAAATAGAAGCATTTGTAAGGTAAGAGCTCAATGGATGTTTTTGTTCCTTAGGGACTCAATAATAATGTAGCAGTAAGGTAGAGCTCAACACTATATGTTAGGACCTAGTTAACAGTTAGGTAGGGGCTTTAAGGTAGCATGTATAAGGTAGGGATTCAACAGCAAAATGTGTAAAATAGAGGCTCGAAAGTACCATGTGCACAGAAGGTGCCTAGCAGTACAACTTTCAAGGTAGGGTCTGGACAGTACCATTTTTGCAAGGTAGGGGCTATATGGGAGCATGTGTAAGATATGAACTGAACGCTACCGTGACCAGTAAACTGTGTTAGGTGGGGTCTGGAAGGTCATATATCCAAGTCATTCTTTCAACTCTACAATGTAATTTTCTGTTCTGAATGATAAAATTTAATATATTTCAACCTCAAAGATGTGATTTTGAGTATTTGTCTAGTGTTCTTTTGTCTGTGAATGTGTCATAGAGACTATGCTCTGTAGTACTCGTCTGTTGTGTTTCAAGGTGATCTGCGCCACTATAGCCTTCGGTATGGGAATAGACAAGGCAGATGTGCGTTTTGTGATTCACTACTCACTACCTAAATCTATGGAGGGTTACTACCAGGAGGCTGGCCGGGCCGGGAGAGACGGACAGCTGGCCTATTGTCTCCTGTACTATAACTATCAGGATGTCAAACGTATCCGACGCATTTTAGAATGTGAGTATACCATATAAAGGGTTATCTATGCAGGCTTAAATTTTTCGCAATTTTGACTCAAACACAGGTTTTTTTTACCTTGTCCATGTCCTTGGATCTGTCCTTTCTCGAAGGTTTGTCAGGTCTGGTGTCATATTGTTCAAGATTTGGCCCACAAAGTCGAATTTTTGAACGATCCTTGATTTTTTACAATTTTCTAAGATGGCGGCCATCTACACACGCCAAAACTTCAGTGGTCAAAACTGACCCCCTCGGGGGTACAGCACAAAAATATACGAGTTCAGGCTTATTAAAACCACAGAAGAACTCGGTAAAACATGTCATAGATGATTTTCAATCAAATCCCATCACTATTGAGTGATATTAAAGTGTTACACGCTATAGAAAACGAATGAATAGATTGAGTGATTTTTTTATGTACAACCACTCTGATAATTTTTCACACTATGACAGATGATATGCGCACGCATCTCATGGGATCCTGGAGTACCTATCTGCAATTTTATCTACCTGTTGGAAGCAAAGAAAAAACCTGGTAGTGATCCTAACATTCCGTTTATAGTTTCACCTGCTCTTTAACATCAAACACTCATTCTAAATCCAGACGAGGGGGCTCAAAGACTCTCGCACATCTATGACCAGGTGTTAATAAAGCGTAGCTGAATTGAGTCATTTCGGTATATATATAGCAGCTATTAATGTACATACGTTTCCAGCGTAGCGGAAATGGACATCGATTTTATGGACAGCTCGTACACATTTTACACCTTTGTG
>NW_018482333.1:0-1752 GCF_002113885.1 Mizuhopecten yessoensis | reverse complement strand
AAAATACCAGGTGAGCTATTAAGGCCCCTGGGCCTCTTGTTAAAAATGGATATCTTTGGGGAAGACATTCCCAATCGAGCATTTTAGCCTGGAAACACATGGATAGTGGAGCGGGGTCTTAATTATTTGTGAGCATTTGCATAATAGGCCACAGAAAAAATAATTGTGACTGTTGGTGGTCTCACGGAAAATAACTACCTCCCTGCCCACCCCACCCCCCTTCTGCATTTTTTCTGGAATATTCTCTTTAATAATTATTTTTGTTCCAAAACTTGTATTTTCAGATTGCATTCATAGCAACAATGATAAACTACCAGCCCCCTACATATGAAGGCTATCATTACCCAGGAAGTGCACGAGCTTTTGGCCTCCTCCTGTCTGTGATACCCATAATTCCAGTACCTGTTCTCATGGTATCACAGATAGTCAAGGCTAAAGGTTCAATAGTAAACGTAAGTATGTAAGCAAAGAAATGCTACTGTTTTTAGTCACATCTATACCAACAGGAATTTTAGCCATATATTGGTTTTAGTTCATCTGTCATACCTGAAAAGATATTAAGGATGTATGCTACCTTACTGTGACTTAAAGACTAAAGGATGTATGCTACCTTACTGTGACTTAAAGACTTAAGGATGTACGCTAACTAACTGTGACATAGAAACTTAAGGATGTATGCTACCTTACTGTGACTTAGAGACTTAAGTATGTATGCTACCATACTGTGATTTCAAGACTTAGGGATGTATGTTACCTTACTGTGACTTCAAGACTTAATGATGTATGCTAACTTACCGTGACTTCAAGACTTAATGATGTACGCTAACTTACTGTGATTTCAAGACTTATTTCAAGACTTAATGATGTATGCTAACTTACTGTGACTTAGAGACTTAAGTATGTATGTACCCCCTAACTAGGACATCATTGATGAAACTTGAAGTATACCTGCATTGCCACCTTTAATTAGGTCACTGTGACCTTCATACCAAGGCCAAATGTTGATTGAGTGCAAAATTTCCAGTAAAAATCTTGTCCCCACCATTACTTTCAAACCGTTACAGATGTTTTGAGGAAATCCAACCTGTACCTGCATCACCCCAAGGAAGTAAGCACTGCACAGAAATACGGTCACTGTTACTTTCAAATCAAGGTCAAAGGTCAAGTAGCAAGTGATATCTCGTCCAGACCGTAGCTTTTCATCCTTGAAAGATTTCTTGATAAACCTTTTAAATGAATGTGCATTACCCACTGAATGTGTGCATTGTGCTGGAATTAGGTCACTGTGACCTGAACCTTAAAGGTCAAAGTAAAGCAAGAGCAAAAATTCTAGAACATCAAAGAGGTTTGCAGTATATGGTAATTACAAATAAGTGCAGAATTTTCAGTAAATTTTGTCATGGATGTAAAAATTAAACTATTGAAGATATTTTGATGAAACTTGAACAATATCTTCATCATCCACAGAGGATGTCATTGTGACTTTAACCTCTAGGTAAAAGGTCAAATAATTGTAAAACAGATACAATGTATGTATATTGGCCAATAAGGGGAGATGTATGTGTTTGATATCAAAAACATCCTCTAGTGAATAGACCACTCATGTCAAATAAACACTAGAAAAATTGTAACAAAAGAGGAGAAGAGTAAACGCTGGTCCAGTGTAGGTAGGGTCCTTACGTAGTGTACCTTCTGGAACAGCTCTATCTTACACACAAGGAAAAGAGAGAACAGCTCTTTGTTACACACAAG
>NW_018482332.1:0-1752 GCF_002113885.1 Mizuhopecten yessoensis | reverse complement strand
GGAGACCGGGGTTCGGTTCCCCGATCGGACGTGTATAAGTATGGGGTTCGCCTGCTCGATCACGTGGAGTTTCTCCGGGTATTTCGGTTTTCTCCCACATTAATTAACACCCATGCGCGCTAATATCTAGGCCTATAAGAGTGATTCATATAAGTTGAAATAGCTTGTTTAATGATTGTTTTAAAATAAAAAAAGTTTATATTTAGAAAAAAAGGAAAAGATGTTGTAGTATCGATTATCGGAGGATTATTCCTCCAGCTAGAACTGAAACAAACCAACATGTAAGTGTGCTTGGAATAGTTTATAACCTATGATAACATGTATGTCAGCTTCAAAGATTTCACAATATTTATTCTGTTTCCCGATATCAACAGCTGCAATTCGATTTGAGTTGAAACAATTTCAGTTATTGTTATATGTCACCTTAAGTAAGTAGAGGTTAT
The DNA here is from genome assembly GCF_002113885.1 of Mizuhopecten yessoensis. NCBI lineage: Eukaryota > Metazoa > Mollusca > Bivalvia > Pectinida > Pectinidae > Mizuhopecten > Mizuhopecten yessoensis. The sequence continues at coordinate 1,309 of NW_018482332.1, read as the reverse complement.
ATATTTGATACACTTCAGGATATCCTGAGTATACTATAACTTTACCAGAAATACTAAACTTAAATTAAATGAAGACAACATTGCAATCCCTCAACCTAAAATTTGAAATAGACAATTTAATGACATATTGTGTGATTGCTAAAACATGAACAATCACAAAGAAACCAAAAATGTCGAAGTGTTTACAAAAGTGATATTCAAACCTAAAACCGACAAAACTTAGACAAAATGTACACAGAGAACCTTGAAAGGGTCAAAAAGTTCCAGACGGGTAACTGTCTTCTATATTTAACCGCCTTGTTATATAAACCGAGATAAAATTCAGGCAACGTCAGGTCCTCAAAATGATAACTGGGGTTGTGACACAGAAACATCAGAGCCTTTCACGAACATAATCAATAGCTTCAATATCTCATACCGTTAAATTTAAGATATAGAGTATAACCCTGTGAGATCAAACCTAATTGTAAAACTTTGGTACAAGTACATTTTATGAAAATCATTCGCAATAAACATTGCTGGTTACCCGATAATAAAATAACAAAATTTTACAAAAAGTGTGTAAATCAATAGGACTAATATTTGATAATGGCTACGAAACACCAGTAACAAAGTAAATAAAATAATTGCTGTTTCGTTTTGTCGTAAGAATTGTTGACATATTTGTCCTTACTTATGTTTCATTCAATGTGTCCTATAGTCAGTACATTCGTAAATGATATAAGTCTTATATGTACATATGTATATCGAAATTATTAAACTGTCTGAAATTGATCAATTTTGGGTTAAAAATTGTATATGTCCCTGATCTGCAGCATGATCTAAATCTCCACATAGACACGGCTACAGGTAATGAAACAACATACTACTAGTTATACGTATTATCTTACAGCTTGTGAACGTCGTCCACATCGTAATGACGTCAATAAATTACATTGCAAAGTAAATTATATCTTAGATAAACCTTTTTCACATATTTTTCTAATATGATACATGTATCAAGCAAACTGATTTGACTCGCATTTTGTTCGCATCAGCTCCCCAATCAAAGACAGTTACGATACAAATATATGTATAATATAATATTAACAATTAATAATGAGAATGTTAGATTGGTACATATACTACATTTGTCTTGTCGGGGATGTTATACTTCCCATTACATATTTATAACAGAAAGGTGATTTGTATATGAACAGTAATATGTATTAATGCGTCAACAATTTATCATTCATCGACATTGTATCATTACACAAACATTGTTCATTACATCGACATTGTACAATTACACAAACATTGGGAATTAATC
>NW_018482331.1:0-1752 GCF_002113885.1 Mizuhopecten yessoensis | reverse complement strand
TATATATTAATACTGTGGTATATTTTGTCCCTATATATTAATACTATGGTATATTTTGTCCCTATATATTAATTTTTGTTTTTCACACTGTAGTACAAGTACATTTGATATCCTTATCTCTTGGTATATTTTGTCCGTGCTTGTCAATGCTATGCTATCTATTCCCTTGTTTGTTGACGCTACGATATAGTTTGCCTCCGTCTTGACACTGGTGCAATCAATCACCAAACACGAGATGTTCCTGGTTGAAAATGGGGTCATGAAAGATACCATATATTTGCTGTTGGAGAAATACGTGTATGAAGTGAACAAGAGAGATCTTCAAAGGATAATTGACGCCCGGTTCAGGTTGAGGTACCTAGACGAAAAAATGAGCTGTGGGGTTTCTGTGGTAGTTACATGTGTCCTAATATGCTGTGACTGTTAAAAAAGGTGCTAAATATGTTCCGGGTAAGGTCTGATGTCTAAACTGTTATAGGATGTCACATTTTTACATTGTCTGATACCGTGAAAACTCGATATTTAAGTCTGAGGTGATGATCTTGGAACCTTCCCAGTTCAACCGCCATATTTTTTTCTTTGAATCTAATTTTGACATTACTCTCCTACTATCATACCAAGGTTATCATTCCAAAACATTACTGATCCTTCCATGATCCAGGAAGTAGTCTCCCAGCTATTTAGTAACTCGCTGATAAAGGACACACTAGTATCATGTATTGGTATTACCACTATGCAACAACGTGTTTTAAAGTCCTTGGGGAACAAGGTTGATGACCTTGAGCAGTACTCAAGAGGGAATTGTCTCAAGTTTAGGGGATTATCAGAGACTGAAGGTCAATACATCGATTAGCTTGTGTTGTCTGCGTGTAACGAGACGCTGAGAGTTATGGTGACCCTCGATGACATAAGTCGCAGTCATCGTGTGGGTTCTCAATCCTTCAGGTATCCACGTGAAATCATCGTAAGATTAAGTTCGTACCGTACGAGGTCCTTGGTGTAAGATTCCAGAGTTTGTTTGTTTACATTTCGACAGGATTCCACTACCATGTCCCCCCTGCTACTAGTTACCACCTGCACATAAATGAGGCCCTGACCAAACAGAGGGCTGCTGTTTATGCTAAAGCCAGGTACCTAAAAAGAAAAGGGACTGATCTCTGGCGCATGGACTAACGATGGAAGGATTGTCATCCGCAACCAGCAAGGGAGGAAAACTCAGGTAACCACGTTGGATGAACTATCAACATACCATGATCCCCCTCCTATTGTTGATATTCGCGATCGGCTCTTACATGGTCATCGTGCGGATACTGAGAGGTCTAAGTCAAGTGACTCTAGTGTACCAATGCTATACTCCTACACCTCTAGCAAATCTAATACGTGCCCCTCCGTGAGCAACCGATCATGTACATCGAGACGCTGACTTATAGAATTTCATTCCATATATATGTATTATCAAATTAAATATCTTTATATAAAGCTCATACATATATATAATCTTTCTGCAAAAATCTCCGTGTTTTACGTAACATAATGTCCTCCCACATACTGTTATATCTATAGCATGTTTGTTTATTCCTACCAATACTATATTATTTTGATCTCCATTAGCCACGTGTTCACACCGCCATAACTTAGATGTGGTTGTTTTTGTGTGTCAACTGATACATGTACGATGGCTATAGTATGACATGACTATAGTGTAATATGGCTATAGTGTGACATGGCTATAGTGTGACATGACTATAGTGT
>NW_018482330.1:0-1752 GCF_002113885.1 Mizuhopecten yessoensis | reverse complement strand
AAATCTACATTAATATGAAAATATTGATTTCTTACTGTTTGACAATGCATCAACCATAATAGGTGCCCAGGGAGTGCAGGAGCTTATAAGGCTAATTTCAATTCTTTCGGAAAAAAGGAGAGGGGGTGGGGGGTGGGGGGGGGCTAATTACGGCGAATACTGTACTAAAATACAGATTGAAATGTTTATATATTACTGTATATCTATAGGCCCGGAGCACAACGTTTAATACCTATATCAATAGTCAGATCATGGTCACAAGTACATGGTAGGTCTTCCCGAAGGGGCCAAACTCAATCACAATTTTCTCACTAAAGAGGTGTCAATCACATTTTAAAATAATCATCATGAAATGCATTATGGATTGTTGACAGATGTTTTAAAGATTCTTTCAATTTAGCCAGCAACATAATGTTCATTAGGAACTACGATAATTTAATCATACTGTCTGCAAGGACTGCCATGTAACTAGCAATCATGCTTTAAAAAAATGTCCTGCCCGGGTCATTTTCAAGCTATGTACATTTTTCATTCTATCTTTGACTCTAAGACCTGTTGAATAAAACCAATTGTATAGAAATGGTTTCAACATTGATTAAAATATCTTCAAGCCATTAAAAAAAAACAGAAAATAAAACTAGTGCACGCATGTAAGAACAGTTATGGGCTGACTTTGTTGTGTTCAGTATATAAATTGTACCAATACTTGATAGTCTATAAATTTGTAACAAGTAATTGTCTGCATGTTACATGTAGATTGGCTTAAGCTTGTATACATAGTATTCGCGGTTGATCGATCTGTAACATCCATCAAGTGCAGTATGTAGCATGTGAAGCAGAAATTCATCTTAACCACATAATACATAGAGGACAATGGAGCCTTGATCAGTCGTGAAATTGCACTTTTGAGAATTCTATTTTTGTTGACTTTAAACAAATAGTAGAATAAACAACTTTTCCCGAAAATGACTTTCTTTTTTAATTTGCTACATATCCATATTTGGTTTAGTTTGTTTGTGTTTTACACCTACAGTCAGTACCTGGCGTGCGACCCAGTGGTGGAGGGCTGAGTGGCACCATATTCTACATGCTCTAATCTAAGTACATGTATATACAGTCCTATATAATTTTACCAACAAACTTGAATGGAAAAAGATTATGGTTTCCTACATATCTGTCATACTCATAATATTCAATATGTATATGCATATATATACATGGCAATTTTCCAGGGCAGGAACCAGATACTTTTAACATTTAGTGGATTCAGTCTGGCAGAATAATTAATCAGTCATGCTAACTCACTAAGATGTTTAGTTTTACAACACCAGCTGTCAACATAATGAGCTTCTCTGTTGAACTCCAACTCTGTACGTAATAATTAAGAAAAATAAATAAATAAAAACACTCAGCGTTAAAAATGGATGCATGTACTCGGTTTTAATTCAAAACTTTTCCAACGGGTTATACATGTATCTTTATGTGGGGTTGTAACTATTTATACATGATAAAAAATGTTAAAATCATCATCAGGGAAGGTGTACATTGGCACACCCAGTGTTATATGATCTCACATAAGTGCTTGTAAACATGCTGAATGCTACCTTTTAAATAAATTCCTCTGTTGCAATTTTCTGTAGGTATTTTCCCAATGTGTAGTCAGAGAACAAGTTCTGTATGTATTTTGAAATACAAATTTATGCCTTGAATTTCATGTTTAATAATGTGAAATTTTAAGGGAAACAAATTGTT
>NW_018482329.1:0-1751 GCF_002113885.1 Mizuhopecten yessoensis | reverse complement strand
GTGGGCGTGGTGAGTTCCTCAGGATCATCCACACAGATGACGACTGGACACGGTCTATTGGTGTAGACAGGGATAATGTCCTGTGGGCAGCGTTTGGGTTTAACAATGTCAAACTACTACAGTACAGCAGTGTGTGACGACTGGACAAAATATCATGTGTATATAAAGTAACAAACACTGAAAGGATGATGGAAATTGTCTTGAAAAATTTCAACACAAGATGTAAACTACGGACCTAAGAAGTGTATCAACGCAATAGATACTAATAAACATATACGACAATTATTGAAATGTTTAAATTAAAAAACGACAATTCAGATAATTAATTTAATTTCAAAAGAACTGAAAAAGATGTGATGTTTGACAATAGTGATGACTTTAGGAAGAAATTCGAGGCATAAAATAATATTTAACTTTTTCAGAATCCAAATTCTTCGACAAATATCTATTCTCGCTGAAAAATATTTGGTAAAAATGTAGTATGTTTATGTTTTCTGCTGCCATTTTGAGCTGACCTGATGTTACAAAAAATGGCTGTCGCGTGAATATGTGAATATGTTTTATATATCTAGTTTTAACGATCAGCTGTTCAATTCAATTACTCAATCTGTAAATAAAAGGTTTTGCTTGTTTTCATTACAGTAAGATCTTAATCAGCTATTTTATATGTTATTATATATCCCATTACACCAGCAAACTGCAGGCCACATTTCTTCACTCTCAACCTGTTCATGGTTCATTAGAACATTGCGTTTAAATACATTGAAATATTTGACCTACTTGACTTGAGATATTGGTCAAGGTCATTATTTTCACAAGCTTGATAGTACATAGTATGACCATAGAGTCTTATAATTCATAGGAAAAAGTTTAAGTGGGGAAAAAAGTTTCTGTATCAGATTCAAGGTCATAAGAGTCTTATTTGAGAAAACACTGAACATTTATCGCTCAGCTGTTATTTTGTTCAAGTCAATGACTCAATATATAACAAAAGGGGCATTTAATATTTCCGTAAATTCATAATCGTTTTTAAAGTGTCCGGACTTACGAGGTTTCATTGTAACATCAAAGTGTCCAGGTAAACAATTAATGTTCAATTTACACAGTAATCCAAGTCTCCAGCCTAACAAGTTATCCTGTAATAACAAAGTGTTGGGAATAACAAGGTTTCGCTGTAATAAAAAAATGTACGGATTAATGAGGTTCTGTTGTAACAACAATGTTTCCGGACAAACGAGTTTCCACTGTTATAACAAATTGTACGGACTATCGAGATTTCCCTCTAATAAAATAGTGTCCGGACTAACGAGGTTCCCTTGTAATAACAATGCGTCCGGACTTACGAGGTTTCTCTGCAATAAAATCGTGTCCGGACTAACGTGATTCTCCAAGGTAATAACAATGTGTCCGGACTAACGAGGATACACTGTAATAACAATGTGTCCAGAATAACGAGGGTCCTCTGTTATAACAGTGTCCGATCATTCGAGGTTCCCCTGTAATAACCAAGTCTCCGGAATAACAAGGCTCCGCTGTAACAAAACAATGTAGACTAACGAGGTTTTCCTGTAATAACAAAGTATCCGTAATAACAAGGCTCCGCTGTAACAAAAAAGTGTCAAGACTTACGAGATTCCCCTGTTATAACAATGTATCTGGACTTACGAGGTTTCGCAGTATAAACAAAGTATCCGGACTCATTGCTAAACAAAGCCTTACAGGAAATATCAAATTCCAATCAAGTATACCAA
>NW_018482328.1:0-1751 GCF_002113885.1 Mizuhopecten yessoensis | reverse complement strand
CCAAGATAGAAATCTTTCCACAGCTGCCAAATTTATTAGAAAGGTCTGTTAGCTTTGCTTAGACTTACAATTAATTCAAACAAAACAATTTTTCTAAGAAATATTTATTCGTGATCAACATTTTGTTGATCTATTCGCTTGTTAAATTTTGTACTGAGAAACTATTAAGGTATTTTATAATAAGGAAGTAGTTAATTTTAACTATGATTTATTCTATTTATCAAGCTATCAATATAATATCAAGTCGGTCGGTCAGTTGTAGATAAATAAAATAACTCTCGCCTACCTCTAGAGTCTAGATCAGCTGCTCATTCAAACCTTCCCAACCACTCGTGTTTATATTTTTCTCGACGAAGATTACTTAGATATAAGTATAAGTTATGGTTATGCTTGGTTAGCTTTACGACTTTTCTCCCACAGCGATACATAGAGCAACCGTCGAAATATGCACTGATAAAGTATTGTCAGCTTCCGGTTGTGCTGCATACATCAATATTGACACTGCGTTGTTAACATAACCTGCACGTGCTGTGGCTCGCTTCAAGTGCCGCGACTAAACAGATAATAAGGTACGTTACGGCGTCCTAGCAGCTTGATTTGCTTTTCTAGTTTTTATAATTGCTATCTCGTTTTTTCAAAGTTACAGAGTAATTCTAGGAAAGCTCACAAAAAGTTAAATTACCGACCCCCGTACCACTGCCGCAAACAGTAACTATCTCTGGAAACGTTTTACCGGTATGACTAAACCTTGATGTTACATATATCCAAACTGATGAATCTTATTGAGGACGGCATAAATAAAGCTTTGATAAATCCTTTCTGGATAGAAATGCATACCATGCTGGACTGTAATAAAAAGGGATAAGGATGAAAGATACAAAAAAGAAGAAAGCAATGTCTACTTTTTGAGACAATGATTTTAAGTCTAACCTTCGACCATTAAATTTTACTCGAATGTCTACGGCAGATGTTTACTCTTATCTATTTTTATTTTATTCAGTGTAAATCAAGGTAAAGTTTACAACCAGTTTTGGTTATTGTTGAGTTCGATTTTTAAAACACATACGCTTCCTTCTCCTGTTCATGAATTCTGCAGTACATAAAATTGAGTTTTCTTTACTATTGCTTTCCCTTTTACTCACTCACAGATGTCGAATCTAACCCAGGTCCAAACGAGTTGTGTTATGTTCATTTAAATGTCCAAAGTGTTCGAAATAAAATTCCGTATGTTGAATATGTTGCTCACGAATAAGATATTTTCGGCTTATCCGAAACTCATTTGGACGAGCATTTTCCTTCTGATGATCTATGTATAGAAGGTTTCCAAACACCTTTCAGCTTAGATAGAAATTTTGCGGTCAGGTGATTCTTGTGTATGTTATTTGATCTAGAATATCCCGGTGATGAAGTACACTATGGGTCAGTGTCAAGCTACCTCAGTCCAGTATTTCGATTTGTACCATTTATAGACCGGAAAATGCCGCAAGTCCTTTCTGGGATAACCTACGTGAATTTATAGATAGAGCTTTAGATATTTCTCCAAACCTATTAATAAATGGCGACTTAAATGTAGATATGTTCAGAATTACCCCAACGCATATTTTGTCTGACATCATTTCGACATACACTTTTACAGATGTTATTTCAGAACCAACTAGATTTGGCCCAAGAAAACAAAGCCTTCTTGATCCGACCCTTCTATCTGTCTCGTTAAATAGCATTGATGCATCTGTAGTAAATATAGACAGAAA
>NW_018482327.1:0-1751 GCF_002113885.1 Mizuhopecten yessoensis | reverse complement strand
TGCAAAGAGCGTAAGTGAGCGTAACCCCTGGAGTATCGAGGATGTAATACCCATACCCCCTTACAAATGTTAACATAGCTTATATAATAATTTATCATAATTTGACGGTTTCAATATGGAGTCGCCCTGTTTACATTATGCAGTTACAGTTTTAAATCATGTATCTATAAATTATGAGCTGACTGTCAAAGGATTGTAGATTCTGTACAAATTCCATGTTTTTTGTAAGAATAAGTCAGCGTATCTGTGTGTATTATATTAATCATTAATGTGTAGGTTTCCATATGGAGTCCGCCTGTGACTATAAGTATAACGACACAATATACCCTATCGGCTACCGGACACATTCTCACAATCTTGGTAAGTTTCATTTGGATTTTTTTGGTGGCCAAATACACACTATAACATATTAACAAGGAATTAAAATTATTCATAACAGTTATATAAGTTCATGTACGGTATATTTATAAAAAATGTAGTGACAGCTAAAATGATCTTTTGACGTAAAAATAAAAGAAGTTGATTTTAGACCATCGCCGCTATACATGACAATGGCATACTTAGCTCTTTAACTATATATATATATATTGGTCATATTGAAAATAGTAGTACCGGAAAGTGCCGACGGTTTCCGATTGCCAGGGGCCTGTTTGTTTATGCGGAACAACCGATTTCTCTGTTTTGAAATGTAACATTTTCGGGTATAAATCCTGGCGGACCTACAAAAGCCTTGCAAGGCTTTGTTAAGGCTCGACGAAAAATCAGCATCAAATTACTGGGTCCTACCTTATTTCATAAACGAACAATCCAGGTTTAACCGGTCCAACCGTTTGGATCGCGATAATTTTGATGACGTTTGATGCTTTAGGTGTTGTAACATCCGGATACCGTATACGCGATGGAGTGTGGACCGAGATTGGACGCATGTCACCACAACTTCCGCAGGTATTACTGACATTTTCATTGTCAAACGAATTAAAAAAAGTATTTTGTATCAGCTGAGCGGTAGTTGTTTTGATTGGCATACCGTTATTATTATGAAAAACTCATAAAAAATAAAAATGTTGTCAGTAAATTCTTTGAAAAAATTCTCTCAATTTTATTGTGTTTTATGGTCGTATCACCAATCTAACAATCTGAGTCATTTGAATGATTGATCCATAGCTGTTCACAGTGTTATTTAAAGCAAACTGCTAAGCGTTACATTGACAACTATTTTAAATGGCGTTATCCCCGAATCATGTGCCAATACATGTATTTACGTTCAAAGAACTTTGAGGGCAATTTCTGTTTGTCTCATTCATATTGTAAACATGTTATGTAATTTAAGTATTGTTCAATGGATTGTTGCATCTCTCCTTTTTCTACTTAATGACGTTGATCTTTTGTAGACTTTCTACAATGTCACAAACCCTGGTATAGATGTGCGATTTGGAGATATCCTGGTACGTATCAAACCTTTGGATTTAGGCTTCAATCAGGTACGCAGCTGCCTGTACGCTGGTATGCATGTAAATCTACCAAATTTTGAATCAGAAAAGCAAAATAAAACAAAAAGAATGCTGGTTGCTCCCCTGGTTCCACTACCAAGACCCTACCACGGAGCTGCTTCAATTGAATTAATTCAGAACAAGGGCTAGCTAAGTGTCTGTCATTGCTTTCCTTTTATCATATTTTTTTAGGCAACTTATAAAGTCTAACGGTTTTTTGGTCATTTCAGATAAAACAAGTTGTGGACAGATCTTTCATTA
>NW_018482326.1:0-1751 GCF_002113885.1 Mizuhopecten yessoensis | reverse complement strand
AGACAGTAAAGAGAGTTAAGTTTTATTTGTTTGGCGTTGGCACGCAAAAGTAATATTACAAATACGTGTACCTTTAACTTGTAAAAATCACATCTTACATCCTCATGATTTTGCAGGTGAGAGGGGAGGGAGAATGCCAACTTCACTCAATAATGATATAGGAGCATGGCACCTTCAGATTTAAGAACAAACTTTAAATATTTACTTACCTTTTTATTTGGCTTAGTATGATATTCATAAAATCTTCTGATGAAAACTCTTTCTTACTTAAATAATTAAAGTGATGACCCTGTACGATTCATTGTAGGTTCAGGGACACAATGTGTGGGGTTATAGGTCATCGGGAGACGGAGCATGCCCTCACGCTAGGTATAATGTACAGCACAGAGGAGGCACTCAACATCAAATTGGTTGACAAGGTCGTACCACAGGACAAGGTCATTCCTGCTGCACAGGAGAAGATGAAGCAGTATCTAAAAATTCCAGGTCAGCACTTCAAATTATATTTAGATATATATTATTTATTAGCATGTCACTTTGTCACCATATTAGCTGTCAAGTCATGGTTTAAGTGGATAATTTAGACACATCAATGTTAGATATATATCTCCATTCTTAAGTTTCATGTATGTCCTGACAACACACCTATTTTCAATGGTTGAAGTAACTTGTCATACACATATTTGAAGATTTTTTTGTAATTGGCAGTCATTATGTAAATAGTTGCTGTCAAGTTAGGTTTTAATGGATAATACCAAGTTAAATTATCTAACATGATATTGATGTAAGCTTGAATTTTTGTTTTGTTAGGGTTTAAATTCCTGGCAATATCCATGGTCATATGAAAACAGTACTTTGGAGAAATAAATAATAGAATTAAAAGGGCTGCAACAATACATAGACATGATGATACTATACATATCACAATACTGTGGTCACAATACATATAGTAACATTAGAAGGAAAGAGAAAAGATATGTCGCAAATTTTTAACGGCAATATTACAACTTTTTTGCCGTCACTAGCCATGTTGGAACCGAGTAAACTAAATTCAGAAACGACAAAATCCTGAAAATATCGTAGGTGTATCGTAACCTCCTAAAAAATATTGTGTACTTTACCGTATTCAAAATATAACGTTACAGTCCTTATACATATAGTTAACATGTTTTCGACTTCAATTGCAATAAATACCCCAAAAAACATCCAAGGAACTCGCTATGTACAGTGGTATAGCAAGTGATACAGGGAAGATTTGAGGTAGTTTTAAAGTGATAGTTACATGGTTTAACCTGCATTTAATACCAATTTTTCAGAGGTTGCCCGCCAGCTCAGCAAAGATTTGATGCGGAGAGAGACTGTAGAGAAGCTAAGACTTCGACGTGAAGATGATGTCGCTGCATTTAAGAACTTTGCTGTTAGAGAGTCGGTACAAAAATCTTTGGGAATGTACTTAGAAATGCTTAAAAAGAAAAGCCAGCAGAAAAAGTGAACAGTGATGAGGGATAGATTATGACTCGCCACAATGAGAGAGGAAGTTACGTTTTATTGCATTTTTCACAAATGTTTATGCCAATATAGTTCATTTTGTTTGGGACAAAAGGTTGGTCTGATGTATGTTCACACTTAAGATTGTATATCCAGACGAAACATGTTTTGATTGGTTGAAGATATTATGACAAAGTTTCATATATTATACATGAAATACCATGTAACCAGTGGTTGTTATGATTCTAATTCACTACGTTCAA
>NW_018482325.1:0-1751 GCF_002113885.1 Mizuhopecten yessoensis | reverse complement strand
AATTATGCATGAAATATGACACCCTCTTAAATGGGAACAATACGGCATTATACAGTAATGTTGTTACATGTATTTAATATATTTTACCAGTGAAATATCGAAGAATTATTTTGTAAAGAATTATTTTTCCTTTCACTTTTGAAAAAACAACTGACGATGAGAACACCAAGGAAAAATAACCAATCAGGATGCTTTAGTGTGTGTCTGTCCAACATTGTCCCGCCCGGCAATGTAGTCTGTCCAACATTGTCCCGCCCGGCAATGTAACCTGTCGTTTATTTAAAACCCAAAACTACATGTATATAAAACAGAACATCTATTGACTTCTCATTGAAAACCGTTTATTTGTCACGAAAATGGCAGAAAACTATTAAATATCCGGTACTCATTTTAAACAGGCTAGTTAATTGATAGCCCGCACGCTCAAATGCGAGTTGTAGAATACATTATTTTAACATACCAAATATATTCTGTTTCAATCCAGTATAATTTAGACGCATTGTGATACAACCCGTTCCTTCAGTTAAAATATTGACAGGTTTTTAAATATAAATGTGTTTAAGCATTTAATGAGCACGAGATTATCATTGCATTCTCATTGATATGATAGATTGCAGCAATGTTAGATTAAACAAATTAACTTTCAGTGCAAGTCATTTTAAAACGTAACTACTAAATCAGCAACTCATCAAACGAGCTAGGAGATCACTTAAACAAATATCATCATAAAAAGTGAATACAAATAAATAAAGCCCGTCATTATTTGCCTAAAAGCATCATCAATCTGGGTTTGGCTATCCCCTTAGCCCGCTTACCTGTACTCACTAGCCACGCCCACCGGAAGTTGACAAAATCATTCAACAAAAATCCGCGCTAAGTGGCATACTTGTAGTGAGGACCTGTCGTCACCGAAACAGAACGAATCTGAACAGAAAGTAAATATTCAGCTAATAATGGCGGTCTCTAAGGACTTTGTGTTTTCTTAAGCCACGCGATAAACAAGCAAATCTGATTAAATATCTGTCGAACGGAACATCTCCCCAATGTTACAATATAGACCTATACATTGTCACCGCCATGCCCTCGGGGAGGGAGCAGGCGGTGTGCCCGGGCAGCCCGGCTAATGTGTACCATTCCAAGTCGCCACAATAACAGCACAACTATATAGACACACTGGTATTTCTGTAGTAAACTGTGAGCTGTTGATGCCAAGTTATTACATTACAAACACAAACCGTTCTCCTGTTTAAGAAATAAGCACCAACGTATAGTATACTCCAATTGATGTAAAAGCGCAATTCAGTTTGTGATGGAGTGTAACAGACTTGGACAAACTATTATAGAAAATTAAATTAATAATTCATTACTGGCTAATAAGTGATCTAGAGAGACTGGATTGGCTTCATCTATCACATTTTTATGTCATCGCTATCGGTTAATTCTCTCATTAGAAACCCTATTAAATTATAATACGAAGATTTGATTTGATGTCGTTAATGATATCACCAAACAGAAAAAAATCTTCGCCTTTACAAGTACCTTTACTTACGTGGTTCTGTATACTAGTAAGCACAACAAAAATAGACCACCGTCGGAATAAGAAAAAGACTAGAACATGTCTCATGTAATATTAATTAATTAATTCGTTCATTCATTCTCTTTTCCCTTTCTTTTCGTTGTCTGAATATATCTACACTGTTACTATTATATCTACTTTTGCATATCACATGGTTTTTATTAAAAAGTTAGAT
>NW_018482324.1:0-1750 GCF_002113885.1 Mizuhopecten yessoensis | reverse complement strand
CTAGCGCGCATTATGTTGTTTGCTTGCAAAGCTGTGTAATTCAAAAAGATCATAAATACCATGCAAAAACAGTTCAATGCTTAAGGAAATCTCAGCGAACTCCTTGTTTTCAAAACGAACACATTCGGGTAGCCATAATGTGTATCTGTTTGACTGGATAAACAGAGCCTCAGATATGAAAAATTGAGGCGTTTACTCAAAACAATGATATCCAATATGTGTTGCACAATTGTCATGAAAAAATATAATTCAAAATAAAAATATATTTGCAATAATAATACTTACAACACCGTCCTTGTTTTTTTCCGAGTCGAAGCTGTCCAGAAACTCCCTAAGACACTTGTCTTCTGACCATTCTCCGGACACAAACTTGGGATGGAAACGGACATTGTACCTCAGCTTCAAGTCTTCTACAGTGACCACTCCGTCGCCTGTCCCGTCCATCACACCAAAAGCTTTGTCAATGAAGGACAACCTCGAGGCATTAAGGGGAGGCTATAACAATTAGGGTCAAAGGTCAGTATGAAGTTAACAGTCAAACGAAGTTAACAGTCAAACGAAGGTAAATACATGTACATCAAATAATGGTGTATCATTTAGGTGGAATTTTTACGGATTGTTGATGTTTAAAATGGCAAATATTACTCTCTCTACAACAGGATACGGGTCCAATATACAGTTTGTACCTGGGCACGCAACTATTATTAATATAGATCTTGTTAGAGATGTAACGTACCATGTGACGACTGGAAGTCTAACAAGATCAATATCAATAGTAGTTACATGCCCCTTTGCTGTAACGCATTCCCGGGTCCCTGTTCCTGGCATCATTCTCCTAGATCCTCACCGATTGACATTATCTACAAGACTTGCATGATTGACCAATGTTATCCTCGCCAAATTACCCAGGAAGCCGATCCCTGCACCTGACCCCCATCCCCTAACCCGTGATACGGTACTCACATTGAATAACTTAATTGAACAACTTTCCTCCTTTCCCAATAGTTGCGTTTTTTACTTGGCCATCGCCCCCTTATCTCCAACCCTCTTCACCTACACCCACAACACCTTTTGCCCTAGATTTCGACTTCTGTACTCCCGACCCTACCCCTTAGCCGGATTAACGACCCCTAAACACCGAATCGACTGATTTGCAATCTATTTACACCAAATATTAACCCCGATTTGAGTCCACCTTGGCCTCTTTCATGCCCTTGGTGTAGGATAGGGAAAGTCCGCCCAAGGGATTTTCAAATTTGGTAAAATTCGGGGATTTGCTGAAGATTTTGCATCAGTTTAAAAAAAAATGATGGTTGGATTTCATTCGTCCTTTTACATAAACAATGTAAATTTCTCTCATTCCAATCACCAGAAATAGCCAAAAAAACCCCCATAAAATAGCGTCGTAGTTTCTGCATGGTGACATCGGAAGTGTTTCCGATTTCGTGCCGCCACGTCATTGCTGTTTGATTGTGGCGTCATGCTCGTAACATGGGGTGTACTTGCCCTGGACATTTTCTATCCTTGATTCGATTCTACTTACCCGGATTGGTTTGGTTTGGTTTTATATTATTTAACGTCCTATTAGCAGCTAAGGTAATTAAAGGACGTGCATTTATGTGTATTGTGTAAGCGTGCATGTGTGTATGTGCCGGTGACATGTTACATATATGTTGGTGTAATTGCTTCCTTGTGATAATGCAGGTGTGATGCCGACTTTATAGTGCTATCTCACTGAAATACCATGCCG
>NW_018482323.1:0-1750 GCF_002113885.1 Mizuhopecten yessoensis | reverse complement strand
CCAGCCATAATTAACCTTTGCAAATTGTGGGATATCTTTATGTAGGTATTTTACCAGTGGTTGTAGAAATTAGTTCAGGATCGAGGCTGTCATTTAAATTTTGACTTTTAATTCTCATACCCCTATATCTAGTATCTACATAATGATTTTTCTCGTTAGAGATTGTTGTCTTTTTAAAATTCGAAAATTACATGCATGTAACCCGAGTTAAGATATAATAAAAACAACGTTTATTCGTCGGGGAGGGTGAAGTCTTCACTGCCAAATTAAAATTACAAGAAATATACAAATGTATACAAATGAATATCTTTTAAATCCATACGTTATGCAAATTAATTGAAATGTTAATTTTACCAGACCCCAGTACATGCAATGGAACGTGACCTATCAATTAGGGACCTAGTTATAACGTATATATATATATAGTATAGTGTCTTTCAGACCCATTCGGTAATTAACGGCTTGGTTATCACCGACAATTTCTAAGAATTCGAGGCTCGTTGATTTCGAAATCACATTTTCTTTAGTCACAGTGACAATCTATATACCTTACATATCCGGTTCAGTACGATCAAAATGTGTAGTTATTATAAACAATAATAAGAAAAACACGACAGCTCTTGTTTCCATTCCTTGACTTACCCTTATATTGAAAATATAGAAAAGAAGAAGAAAATGAAAATCTTATTATACGAGTTTACAAGGTAGTGCGTTGGCATAATCATGGCTTTTTTTGACAATTCATGCAGCATATTTTATTGTCTTATTAAAAATGGATATTTAATTTTGTTACATATCAAACACCCGGCAGGTCAAATAACACTACGATATAGCCCCTTACATAGTCAAACTAGGTCATGTAACGCTGGACCGGGTAGTTGACACAGAAAGCACATTGTTACAGCTATATTTCGGCCAAAACTGAGGTGTTCGGCGTAATATTACAAGTTTTGTGTTTAGCCTGGTTTTATTTTGTTTAACGTCCTATTTACAGCTACAAATGTAAGGTCATTAAAGGACGTTTTGGTGGTTTAAATTAAATGATAATCGTCCTTGTGGTGGCTCTTTTCCGGAATTTGTTCTAAACCCTAAAAAAAACGTGAAATATTACTCAGCATTCTTCAGTTAAGGTCCAAACATAGCTGTTACAAATATTCAGGTCCCTGTACGACCAATACGTCTACTCACTCTAAATCCTCTTCTTTAACAAGACTTGATTTCATGATGACGTCATCTTTTTTGTAACGTGAATCGGCAATTAACCAAATAAATGAAAAGGTTCTTCACCCAGTCCTTTTCAACCAATCAAAACACCGACGTGGTAGGATTGCTTTTTAACATGCTTTCTCAGTAAACATTATACAGATTGAATGGAAAGATTATATGAAATTACGTTTCTTTGGTATATATATTTACGCAATACCGTTCATGTCGGATCATGTCTGCTGGTAGATAGAACGCAGTTCTAAGAAGCGTTCCTTTAGATTTTTTACAGTAACCTTTTTATTTTTTATAACAGTAAGGGTTAATGTCGGTTTACGTAAATGCCTTTTCCCCCACAGGTGGACCTGTAGCACTGCATCACCAGGTATGAATTATTTAGATTGAATGGTACATGTAATAATTAATTGCACTGTTTCGTATATTTGTATAATACTGTGTACCAAGAACCTATAAATTACCCAGAATGAATTGAATAATTGAATGCGTGATTCGTATATTTACGCAATACTGTCACAATATATATATA
>NW_018482322.1:0-1750 GCF_002113885.1 Mizuhopecten yessoensis | reverse complement strand
ACAACAACTGGTTCAACCGTTGTCAGTATAATGTGACCGGGCGGACTGTTGTGCGGGGTGCTTTTGGCATGGTATTTCAGTGAGATAGCAGTATAAAGTCGGCATCAGATCTGCGCTATCGCACCAACATACCCTGCCTCTAGCACATAATATACACGCATGCATTACACAAATGGAGGCACATCCAGCAATGAACTTGGCTGTTGGCACGTCTAATCATATATAACCAAAACGCAATACTGTTATCGGTTACGTAAATTTTGAGAAATAGGAAAATGCAGGAACATATTTTTAAATGAAGAAGATGTTGAATCCATGCAAAATTAACAATGAAAAATAAAATTTAAAATATATTACAGACTGTCGATATTCCGCTATGAATCTGCTCGATATCGACGTACCGAAGTATAGATTTACACTACCGTTAAAATATCCATTACCCTTTTCCTAATAGGATAATTAAGTTACAACAGAGTGACGGCACAGGAACTTAATCCTCTTCTGGTAATTATCTTATTATATGACGTCCAAACTTCCAAAATATAATGTAAGAACCCGGTCGAGACCAAGCAAACTATTCGATGAACAGAGGCTACTCGCGTAGTAGTGAGGTTTCACTGCGTGTGTACAATCTTCACGTAAAGTTACTGTGGATTTTGTTTCAGAGGCACCGTACATATCTACGTCACAGGAATCCATACCCGGAACTATTGGAGGCAGTCTTAGTCTCACTTGTCTATCAGACGGAAGTCCACCTTCCGCTGTCACGTGGTACAAGATCAACGACCCCGGATGTAAAGTTAATGGTACTTCAGGGAACATACTTACGATATCAAATCTTGAGCCATCCGATATCGGCCAATATATGTGTGTGGCTTCAAACAGCCATGGCAATGCATCGAAGAGTGTTGACGTCACTACAACAGGTGAGAATAGGTGATACCACGTGCACGTATTTGGATGCAGGTTATTTGTTGCGAATTGTATCCTTCTTATAACAGGTGACTAAGGAAGGTTTTACGGTCACTGAGTGATATTGTTTATGAACTGAACAAGGATTTAATCTTAGATTCAGTGTTCAGTGCTTTATTCATAGATTCACTGCAAGTGCTGGAATGCAGTTTTGAGAGTCAGACTATTTGCCATTGGACCCAGTCACGTGACAACAAGATTAACATGACGATAAACTATGGATCAGCCGGAACCTCCGCAACAGGTCCGAGTGTTGACCACACGCTCGTAACAGGTACAATTCATTATGTAGCGTTCCTGGAAACAACATGTTTTGTCAAGAGTCTCGACTCGTTTCATCCTTGTTACTTACCTATCAAACAGAAATGTCTTTGCAGTCGTCAAACAAAATGTTATGATAATTGCCATCTTAGAAGTCTCCCTGAATACGTTTTCAAAATTATGAAGAACAAAACCAATGTCGGTGTATCTTTGTGTCATGTGTCGATATCTTTGAATTCATAAGCGTATTTCCTGGGACATATAACATCTATTAGTAATTTCTATGTTGTTGACTGCGATATATTATGGGTTTTTCAGCCACAGGTAAGTATCTGTATTTAGGATCGTCCCCGACCTTAGTTGATCAGACTTCACGGATCGAGTCGATGACGGTACCAGCCAACCAGGACCAGTGCTTCACAGCTTGGTACAAGCTGGACGACAGAAATTCAGGCAGCCTTCAAATCTACAAAAAGGTTAGTCCGAATTATTCTGACGTTTTATCGACTTTTTTCAT
>NW_018482321.1:0-1749 GCF_002113885.1 Mizuhopecten yessoensis | reverse complement strand
ACTAACCAGGGGAGACAACCTCAGTAACACTAGCGATGGGAGACATAACCTCAGCAATACTAGCCAGGGTAGAAAACCTTAGTTACACTAAAGAGTGGAAACAACCTCAGTAGCACTAGCCAGGGTAGAAAACCTTAGTTACACTAAAGAATGAAAACAACTACAGAAATACTAGCCAGGGTACACAACCTTAGTTACACTAAAGAGTGGAAATAACCTCAGCAATACTAGCCAGTGTAGACAACCTTAGTTACACTAAATTGAGGAAAATGATGAAAATACATGATGATTTTTAAAGAAAATTATCATGCTGGGCCTGTAGCCCAAACCCCCCTACACTGCTAAAGAATGGAAACAACCACAGTAACACTAGCCAGGGGAGACAATCTCAATAACACTAGCCAGGAGAGACAACCTCAATAAACATTACACAGGGGAGACATTTTGATTAGCATGGGCTAAAGGAAAACAACCTCTGTAACACCAGCTAGGGAGATGTAAGGGACAGATTTATTGGCTGTAGGGGCCCAGTTGTAGATAATACTTTGACAATATATTTATGAGGTTCATTGTGAGACAGTGATGATTGTGTATGTGATGGTTGTAAGACTGTGATAAGTGTTAATGTTTATTGTCTCTAGCTTGTAATCATCTGTAGAACTAGATTTCTCCTATCTCTTGAATGTCCCTACCATGAACACAGATCACACCTTAGAAGATTTTAGTCAGATTTGTTTCCTTTTAATGAAAAATACCATCTTATTTGAAGCAGAGCACAACTTAAAAAAAGGAGATTATTGGTGTTTCTAAGATAGCATGATATGTAGGTGATAATGGATGCATACATTTTATCACTTTACTCAAATGTTACAGATAATTTCAAAATATTGATTCTTGTCATAGATATTAAATATTCAAATCATGAGTCATGTAGAATTATCGACAAAGGGAAAGAGAATTGTTTAAAACTGTAGGCATTATTATAACATTATATTTCTTCTGCTCTTGGATCTTATATTTTTTTTTAATGTTTTACATATGATGACGGTTTGGTATGGGTATGACATTGTCTATTAGTGTGTTGCCCGATTGTCTGTATCAATTATTTATTACATTTTAAATCTGATGAATCTTCTGTACATATTGATAATCTAGATAAAGGGTTTTTTGATAGAAGTTTCAAGACCCTCGTAATCATCTCAGTAATAAGTCACATTCACAGGTCACTATGATGCCAGGAAAGTCAAATGTCAAAAGCACTTTGATCTTGTCAGAATTATTTATTCTAACAGTTGAAGCTTTCACAATCTATTGTGTTCAATAACTGACTGATACATATTTTCTTATTTTAACATCAGTACTTTACTTCAATCTCAATCCTCTATCAAAACGTAGTTTCTGAAATAAGGGTTGTGTAACTCATTGTTCCAATAGATATTTTTTAAGGAAATGCCGTCCTTTAGTGTTGTGTTGGCCTAGTCTGAGAGCCACCAGATAACAAACACAGCCTGGTCAATAGCCAAGAGAAAGCCACTCTGATTGACTGTTTCAAATTGGGTCAGAATCTCGGTTTGGATAAGGATGCTCACCCATCAGTTTCCACCATCGACCAAGTTACAAGCTAGTGTAAAACAATTTTATTTGTCTAACCTTGTATTGAAAATAAAAATGTTTCGTATTGTCTCCTGGGTGTTTTAAAAGAAAGAGCAGTGATGTTTTTGTCTCGGCAGGGCGGTGCACTGCCAGAGG
>NW_018482320.1:0-1749 GCF_002113885.1 Mizuhopecten yessoensis | reverse complement strand
ACTATATCATAGCGTCATCTCACAGACACAACACTATATCATAGCCTCATCTCACAGACAAAAACCATATCAAAATGGCATCTCAGACATAAAATATATATCATAGTGCCATCTCACATGGACGATATCTCGATTTATATTCAACACGAAAACCATTATAAATAAAAACAGACAGCGGAGCTTAACAAAGACATGATGGTTTTCAAGCTACTTGATTATTGTAATATTTTCTTTATGACACGTTAACATTCGTACCTTTTTCTAGTATAAATCATTATTCAACTTTAGTACTATAATTACTACAGGACTTCACATGCAAAGTGCTATAATAGATTTACTGATACATTGTAAGTACAATTGTACATTTTGTGTAACACTGTCACGTGATCATCAAACAGACTTAAGTTCACGTTCAAACACATGTTAATTTTTGGTACAATTTAATGTAATGACATATTTCATTTGAACGTTAAATGTGTCATGATCCTTGAGCCATATCCTCTTTTGTTTACTTCATAGTTTATTACGATCAGCACGATACGGTTCTGGCAAAGGATATCAAACAGATCCTACTGTTTGATTGATTTATGCCATTTACTGATGTTTTGAGTTGACATCGATATTTAACAATTCCATATCAGTATTTTCACGGGGATACCGATATATGTTTACACAAATTAACTTTCTCTTTTGTATTTCAGTTTCTAAATTATCAAAACAAGAATTGTGAATTTAGGTTTTGAACATGAATCTCTTACATGTATAAAGATTTGTATAAATGTTGATTTGTGTGTTATAATGGAATCTTCAAATCGTATAACTTCTTGGAAGAATTGTTCATTCAACATAATCATGATTGTGTATTTGTTAAGATATATATGTCTACTGACATAATGTCTATATATATATTTGAAAATGAATTACGAGTTGTTATATTATGAACGAGTATATTTTCTGAATGTCTGTAGAATGTACTAGAATGGTTAACTGTTAATGTTGTTTGTGTAATAAATCATGGTTATAAAAATTGCACTGTGTTATTACTATTGCCACTTAATTGTTATATTGTAGTATTGACATATCGTTCATTGAACAAGTAAGATACTAAAAAAAGAATTCAAAGGTGTAAATAACACGAAAGAAAAACACAGGAATACCAAACCCGTAGACAGTAAGTTAAATTATTGTTGATATACTACAGTGCATGATAACGTATGTTTCGCTATCACATGATCATATTACAATACATAAACGCACATTTTATAACAAAATTTCAATTGAATATCTTACTTACGAGTGTCTACACTTAACCATAGATTTTCCATGTGTTGTTTAATACAAGTGAATGCTACAAGATCCCTTCTAAACAATATATTCATTACATGACCTAAGTATGTTTCATTATGACGGGAAACATCTGGACGGGAAGACTCATGACCGGAGCCCTATAGCAGGAGACATCAGTACAGGAAAAATTACAACCTGAACCCTCTAACAGGAGACACCAACACGGGAAGACTGATAAACGGAGCCCTCTAATAAGAGACACCAGTATGGGAAGACTCATAACCGGAGCCCTCTAACAGGAGACACCAGTACGAGAAGACTCATAACCGGAGCCCCCTAACAGGAGACACCAGTTCGTGAAAAAACATGACCGGAGCACTCCAACAGGAGACACCAGTACGGGAAGACTCATGACCGGAGCCCTCTAACAGGAGACACCAGTACTGCAAGACTCATGACCGG
>NW_018482319.1:0-1748 GCF_002113885.1 Mizuhopecten yessoensis | reverse complement strand
CATAGATTTGCCAATGTATGTACAAGGACTAGTGCGTTTTTCTCTTTGTTTGATTAAATCCTCGGTAATGACATTTAAATGATATAAAAAAAAAATGCCTTTCAATGTTTAATCAACTTGACTACGCTCGTTCCGCAGTTTGTTTTTTGTGCGCCGGGATATTGTTTCACAAATCTCGGATGAAATGGAACCCCATTTAAATTTCTGATACATCTTTATTTCAAAACTGAAATTTCTTTTTTTCCCCCAAGGAATTCATGATTATGTTTTGACGTAAACTTTATTCACAAATACTTCAGAATTGTCAAGACCACTGTGGTATGCGGAATCATAGATAAGAGCTTTCCTACTTCTTTTGTTTTTTAAAACAATTGATCAGCAACAGCACATAATACAAAGAATCCTGGCAGCTGTCAAGAACAGCGAAATACTTTGATACGAAAAGAAAAAACATAATAACTGACAAAGAAATCATCTATTTTTTTTTCATTTATTCAAATAATCACAATATGTTACGTAACATCATCGCTATTGACGGCATGCCATGTACAATTACAAAACATGTATATAAATGATGGGATACCCTACATTTCCTGTCAGCGCTATCAACCGCTAGATGTCGCCGTTGTCTCTTTATGCAAACAACCAATCGAATCGAATTACAGGAGTTCCTCCTGAGTTATTGCTAATCATATTCAAGTTTTAAAAAATATATACATTTGTAAATATGCAATGGTTTGATAAATCACAACCAGGCAAAATATATAAAATATATTACTTTCAAAACATTCTAATCAGAAATCTGTCACAAAGAGTTTGAGACTTATTTTGAACGTCTAAACATAGTTTGACACAGGCTTTGATATTTTTCTGTTGATTTCATTCATTTGTTTTTGAATTTAGGTTTAGGAAACATTGACCATTGCCTTGTTTTGGTTCACTTATTTAGCTTGTTCAACCATTTTATTTTACATATAAGTTCTTTGTCATCACCGTGTACCATCGTCGTGTAATTAGAGGACACAGAGTATATGCACAGCTAATAGGATACTATCTACATTTGTCAGGATTTCACTTCCATATCTGTTTCTCGTTTACCAAAGGGTCTGTAAACATATACGGTACATCTCGTTTCCAGTGAAGTAGTTATTTATTAAATTTCTACCAGTGAAACATTGAAGAGTATTCATCCTTTAAAAGTGATAACATGTTCAGAAGTGAAAAGAAAAGAATATCACTTGCTGATTTGACCAATCAGGACCCTGATTACAAACTACCATTTGCCTCGAGAAATTCCCTCCGAGACATCAGCCAAGTCTACTGACCAAAATAATCATCTGTTGTCAACTGTGGTGAGACTCTCTCGGGAAAACACAACGTTTGATTTCACAGTTAACTTTCATTTTTATGGTAGCCAGCAGACAGCAGACTATGCAGGCCAACTAATCTAGCTGTTTGATCGGGGCAAACTTAAGGCAAATAAAACACGTGTCAGCGTGTCCAAGTCAAAGGTAAGGCCAAGCGATTGACAGAAAGTATAAAAGAATCACGGCACATCTGTGGCAGCGATAAAGTATAATTTGCATTATTGGTCTATATAGTTCATCACCAGGATAAGTGGTGACACAACAAACCTGTGTTTACCCCAACTCCCCACCATTTAGATTCGACGCTTCAAAGCATAGTTGGTTTCGTTTTATATTTTCTAGCGTCCCATTAACAACTAAGGTCATTTAAGGACGTGTGTT
>NW_018482318.1:0-1748 GCF_002113885.1 Mizuhopecten yessoensis | reverse complement strand
ACATGCTGATTTCCACATCACATCTAAACAATAAAATAAAGCGACAAGTACCTATGATATAACTCAGGTGACTGCTATAAGGCCCTTGGGCCTCTTGTTTCCAATGTTGAAGGACTCAGTAGCGGAATTCAAAATTAAAACCACCTTTCTGCTTGCCCAGACAAGTTATATTGTTGGTATTTTTATTAAAATATGTACTTCCAGTTAAAAGACAGGGCCAAAAAAGTGATGGGCATATTATTAATTGTGGTTTGGGTTCTTTCCTCAGATATGAATTTATGATGATAACGTCTCAAAATGTAAAGGAGATATAAGTTAGTTCCCCTGTGACATGTGTAATATTGGAATTTCAGTGCAGCTCGGTCAGTTATTATTCAGACTAAATCGATGGAAAAGTTGTCGTTCCTCAAGGGGTACGCTTGCCTTTTGCTTTGATTGCAGACTGTATTGGCAGTATTGGTATGCATAGATCGGCTGGATATTAAATGTTTTGGTTTGAATGGAGAGTAATCGATGTATACACATCTAGGTCACAGATTCTTTTTATTTGATGTCGGCCAATATGACCTTGAACCCTTTTTATCTGGTCAAGATGAGCACTGTGGATTGATATGGTCCTTTGGGGTGTAGGATTACTTATTACAACCGAGTATCGAGTCAAGGGTATATATATAGATAACCTGTTAGAAAGATTTGGTTGGCATTGTTGTTCACATTCATGAATAAAATCGCTAACCACTAACCATGAAGGCTAAACTTTTCATGAATAAAGGTTCCTGTAGATGGATATGTCTTACGAGGGTGTAAACAGTGACAGACACTTGTTCTGCAGGAGCATCACACACATCATCTTCTTTTGCATAATTCATTCTGTCTTTACCACTTTAAGGAGTAATGGTTACAGCCTGCCCTTGCTGTCTCCAGGGTTCTTGATCGTCCATCTCTCTGTGATAGCTGAGATTGCCCACCTGCTGGTAACGGCCACCACTGTCAAGTCTTGTTGGGGGCTGCCATGTCCAATGAGTCTTCTCATTAACTCGAATTAACAAATGAACTGTTTCATATGACAAACAACCATAGATTCTCCTTGAAATTACCTCATTAAAGATGCTTAAGTGTTGGAGAGTTATTTCAAGAAAATTATAGGTCTCGCTTCATTCATATTTAAAATCAGATTTCTTTTGAGATACGTACATCCTGTATATGATGTAAAGAATGATACTGCGAAGGGTGGGGTTTGACTTAATTATCTCTCTTGAGCTTTGATCTGAGAAATGATAAATGGATTGATGCAAAATTCGATTTCCATACACATGGGTCAATGATCAGCTGTATTTCCATGTGATATCTACCTCATTGACATAGCTAACGGTCATCTCGTCAGCTACCTATCAATGAATCGTTGGAGAGGTAGACACTGACCACCACATATATCAGGTGTGAGGTACAAGTGACCTTGCATGATGACTTGTGATTAAATTGTCACCTGTTATCAGAGTTATTAATGTCTGTTGTGGTTCTGAACCACAGCTTTAGTCAAGTCATTTTGTCCTCTGTGATGCGGTTGTGATGAGTTGGAGTTGGGGGGGATTGTACAACTCCACTAGTATTTAGTATTCAATGTAGAATAAAAATTCGCCAGAAATGTTTTTACATGCGACCTGTATAAAACTGCCTTTGGTCTCTAAATAATGGCTTGCAACGTACATTCACCCCTACATATTTAAACTGGACTTCTTAATTCAATT
>NW_018482317.1:0-1748 GCF_002113885.1 Mizuhopecten yessoensis | reverse complement strand
AAAAAACTCAGGTATCATTGTTAACAGAACACGAGGTATTATGTTCAATTCACTCGGAATACTTCGACCCTAATGCAACAATCCTTAACTGCATATATGTATATGATTTTGCTATATAGGTAACGGTTTAAGCTATAAATGAGCTCAAGTTTTAACAAATACGTAAGGTGTACACAATGAGAAAAAAAGTGAAAAGAAGTATACTTTGTTTTAAATAACTGGCGTTACGATGTTCTCCTGAGGTTTTTGAAAACCATTTTCAAAATCTGTATTTTATAACAGGTTTGTGGATAAGATGTATCGTACGTAACATCGATCTTTTACGGATAGTATGGAGATTTGAATGAAGATCTGTATAACAGTCTTTACGTACGGCCTGTCTTTTTGGTTGGATACCTATTCTGTGAGTGCTATAAAAAATCGTAAAATTTCCTGTTTTTGATTTTTATACTGATGCCCAACCTATTTATTCGAAACTGTATCAGGATACCTTATATTATTAAACGATTCGGAGAAACATTCATCTTAAACCTTTTCGAAGGTTGTTGATATATCAACAACACTAAAAACTCCTAATTAGCTCTCAGTAATGCGAAGTGAACATAACATGGTACAGGCACATATTTTTTTCTAAGCATTATACTGCTGTCTTCTACTTAAAGTATTTTCTAGTGGTCTATATTTTCATCAAACTTAACTAATGGTATATTGGTTACATATTATTCACACGTGATTAAATTTTGAATGAAATAATACTGTTAAGACAGATAATGATATTTTACCGTCGATAACAGGGTGTTATTAATTCAAATAACGCGCCGTAATCGTCGAATGTAAAAACCAGTATTTCTACACCATGTGTTATATTTAACATTTTGCTTGTCGGTAAGTAAGAGAAAAATATGTTGCATCATGACCACTTACAGCATCGTTGGCGTCATTTCTCATCCAAGACATATTACCAACGTCATCTCCCACAAATAGGCGGATAAAGATGACTGCGTAATCGCCAAGTGCCATGCCAAGGTCGTAGAAAGTCAGCATGATGTCACGGAAGGTGTCACCATCACAACTGATAACAAAGACTGAAATTGACGATTGGAGACATTTTATATCAAATCTGTAAATGTGCTTTTTCGCCAATTTGTTGAAATTATTGCGACCATTCAAACGGTATCAAATACTACAAAATCGTGAACGAGACAAATGTAAATACTACATTTTGTTTGTGCTAGACATCCAGATAATCAGCTTCGTCATGAGCATTCTCATTTCCATACTTGAAAGTGTGTTATTACAATTAAATGTATATATATCTACAAGTTAGACAAATTAATCCAGTCATCACTTATCCGGTATTCTCACAATCCAGTCAATGTTCTAAAAAAAGATTGCCCATTTTCTACAATTGCTATAGCAATCTTTGATACTTTACCCTTGGTGTAACGTTACTGATAGCTTAAGTGTATCCTACCTCTTGATCGTTCGCTTGCAGTCAGCAACATGTTTTTGTGATCAAAATCACCATTTGTATCAAACTCCATCACCTTACTGGAAATACCGGCAGAAGGGAATTCATTCCCAAGACTAGTTCCAACTATCCTGAAAAACACGTGCACTTTGTCGTACATGATGGTGACGTCAGTCCAATTAAACTGGCCGAATACCTGTAGGTAGAACTTGGCGAACTTGTTCATATTGTAAGCCAGTCTTGTTAGCGTGGGGAAGTTGGACTTATCCCCTAAAGT
>NW_018482316.1:0-1747 GCF_002113885.1 Mizuhopecten yessoensis | reverse complement strand
AATCATGGATAAGATCTATATATACAATCATGGATAAGATCTATACAATCATTAATTACTTGAAGGACCAATAACTAGAGAAAATATTGTCTCGTAATAGCTGTGTTTATTGAGCAATAAAGGCAATTTATCAACCTATTAAAGATAATCTATTTATAATTAATTAAGTTGGTGAGTACATGGACCCTTAGGGCAATAACTGAAATGTTATGGTCACCTGAAAATTTAGAAACTGCAAGTCTACCTGCTAATTTAAACACATACATCCTGTTTTTGATGGCTGTATAGAAAGAATTGGTAGATCTCTATGGTATAAAATGACATGCTTTCAGAATTAGCGGATATATGTATACCATGCTTACCAACTCTCCCTATTTAGGAAGGAGACTCCTGATTGTGGAACTGATTTGCAACTAGTGAACTATTCCTATATTTCTCTAAAAACGCCATTTTAAAGTGTTATTTTTTCCCTGGATGTATATACAAACATTTTCATTAATGTTTTGATTTTGAGCATAGGAATCTCCCCAATGGAAAAAAATGGCGAGGACTATAACGGTATACAGGAGTGGCCGATCCTCTATGGTAATAAAAACTGTTTTCATATCTTATAAAGAAGAAATGTGAATACTGTAGAATGACCTATTTACATAGGCATGTATAAGTAAGAGAACCACTTACTAGTACCACGGTTTGTGTGGGAATATTAACTGTTTTGTATGCATGTCGATGTAGGGCTTAGTGTGTGCGTGCATCATCAGAGCAGACTCCCCACCCCTCCCTGTGACCCCCCACCAACCAGCCACTGACCCTGTCAGCATTCCCCAGTGGAACATCTGACAGATAAGATAAAGACATCAACTCTGGATTTAACATGTTCTAAAGCAACATCTGAGGCAAAACCTGTCTAAACAATTTCATTTAAGGTTACATGATACATGTACCTTATTGAGACCTGACTGAGTTCAACTCTAATAATAAACCTTTAAATATTCTTTCTAGAAGGTAATAAGGTGGACTTAAAATCAAATGATGATACATTTGAAAGACATACCATAATGTATCTATTACTTAATCATGTAATTAATACTGTATTTTCATGCAAGATTAGCTCAGGGGGCTAACACATAAACTCTGACACAAAGTAAGGGCTGGCATTATTGAAAAAGCCTTTGTTTGTGTTCGTATTACACTGTATGACTTGTACAGGCTTATTACCAGGCATGGGCTTATTGGTGTTTAATATGGTTATGTCACTTTTAATTATCAGAATAATGCCAATCAAAATTCTAATGGAAAACACTCAAACACAAATCAGAGGCACATATTTATCTTAAACACAAGCTTCAGAGAGTTCTAAACTGCAAATTTATATATTCTTTTATCAGGTCTATATAATATTCAATACCTACGTATCACAAAGGTACTTTTTAAGCAGTGAGTATACCCATATCGCCCATTCAGACATCAGAATGAAGACTACAGAACACTGGGAAATTGTACAGAAGACAACATGCACAACCTCAATTTGGCGACATCAAACACAATTTTTTCAGAATTTATTATTCATTTTTAGAAATGGAGATGATTTTGAATTTGTTTCCATTTTTGTCTCGCTGCCATGAAGAAGACTTAGATGTTGCTTTTCTGGCGACGGTGGCGTCAACATTAGTTTTTGCGTTTAAGTTAGTGTCAATGAAAGTATAAGTACTAGACCAACCAAACTTGGACCATAGATGCATCTTAG
>NW_018482315.1:0-1747 GCF_002113885.1 Mizuhopecten yessoensis | reverse complement strand
CATCAGTGTTAAATATCTGACTTTGCTTAAGCAATCTGAACGTAAAAGGACATTCCACTACCTGAACGATTGATAGCATCGTGACATTGTATACCTATATAGAAGGAAATGAATGGGATTTGTATTTATATTTACATTGACTAAGTGCACAATAATTTGTACTCGTAGTAATCATTGATATACACACGTAATGTCTAATAGGGTTTATTGATCTAAAATACAGTAAGCTTGGTCTCGAAGGCAAGTTATTTGAAGTTTAGTTAATTATTTAATTTGGAAAAGCAATCATTAGCCAAATATTTCTAATTAATCTCGAACCGTAATTGTGAATTCAAAAGATTCACTACATAAAACCAATTACATGTAGATGATAAATTAAAGAGGGGAATAAGGTTGTCTTCATTCTTTATTCTTTTTATTATGTTCTATTTTAATCTATTTATTTCTAATATTTAGAAGAAAAAAATCTCGGGGATTATTATTATCAACGAAATTCCTCCATGAACACACGTACTTAATTTGTGGAAATCGCGTAAATGATGTCTGTACAGGGTAAATGCTATATTGGTTGCAGATACGACCCTATATGCGAGGGATTAGTGCCACTATGCCTCTGGCCTAACTAAAAGACCTGTCAGTATCAGCTACCATCCGATGATATCGTCCGTTCTGTACTGTTTAACTTTATCTAACTATCTGTCGTACAGGGTTACAGATTTAATGTTCTACTGTTTTAATACCTGACCCTTAGTATAACTCAGTACTAGTATCTCGAAGTTATGCGAGGGATTATGACATATATGCCTATTGTTTTTAATAAATGTAAATTTTCGAAATTAAATCAAGATGAGTGTACCGGTATTAAAATGTAAAAATATTTCATGTAGTACTCAATCCCAGTATCATCACAATATAATAAAACGAAATGTCGAATTTAGTGTGCCAGACATGTAAATCTCGATTAATGCTGATGGGCTGATTATTAAGGCTAAAGAGGTGTGAGACAAACTAATACAATTTGCGAAATGATAGAAAAACTGAAGTATTTCACTACTATCGCAGCTTCTTCATCATTTATTACCAATGATCCATTGTCGGTAATGGTCCCCTTTGGTTATACTCATATCAATATGTTATCATAATGTCCATGCTCCACGTTCAACAAAAACAATAAACTATCAAACCTAAAATTTACTATGTAGGTCGATTAATGTTTGTGTGTACTTATCTCTTATATACCATAGGTACGATTGTCTGTGTTTCTTAGTAAATAATATCAATATAAACTGGCTGTTAGTCAATTTCGTACTGATGACGTCACAAGGTGCACTACATATAAATAACAAAAAGCTGGTGTCTTTCTGCTATAAATAGCAACTGGAACGAATGAACTAATGTAGCTAAACTCAGTATCAGCAGTGGACGAAATGATGCCATTATTAATAAGAAACCGTATGTAAAAGTTTCAGTTGAAAAATGTCTGAATATATCGTGAAATTGTGTTACATGTATATTTCTTTACGTTATGAAAGCGGTTATCCCTACCGGTAATGGAATGTTCCATTCCTCACAGATTGCTTAAGCAAAGATCAAAATTAACACTGGTGTCTATGGAGAGGGTTTGGACTGATCCATGTTGTTATCTTGGTCGAGGGGAGTTACTCCCGATACAATCAAATGACCTTGATCATTGTATTTTGCACACCAACCAGGACGGTATTGATGTAAACAGTAAATGTTTTATTAT
>NW_018482314.1:0-1746 GCF_002113885.1 Mizuhopecten yessoensis | reverse complement strand
AAACCAAACACATCTTCACGTAGATTTGAACGTAAACCACTCGAACCAAACAGACATGCAGGTAGAATTGACCATATACCACTAGAACCAAACACTTCTTCACGTAGATTTAAACGTAAACCACTTGAACCAAACGGCCCTACATGGCAGTCCGACCGTATACCACTCGAACCAAAGAGTACTTCATGTAGATTTTACCGTTTACCACTTGTACAAAATAAATATAATAGTATGAGTAGTTTTTTAATAGCAATACCATATCTCATCTACTACAAATATATTATATACAATGTAGAAGCTACATAGAAAAAAAATCAGAATTTAGTACATATATATGTTACAGAGTAAATGCACATATGCAAATACTGTATACTAAATCAGCCTGTTAATGCATTACATCCCGGATGTTTATATCGAGGCCTGAAAGTATTCACGCATTATGGAATATATGCCAATACCTGTCCCTTTCAGTACATCAAGTGTACACATTTATCCCGTTGTACAACAAATGTAAATGTCATGAATTATATATTTTCTATGTGAAACGGGACGAAAACTCCTTACCGCTATGTTATATTTTATAAGTACAGGTATAAGATCAAACACTTGTTTTTACGCAGTACAGACGACGGAAGAGGTCTAAAGACGACTCTTTTATATAAATGCAACGTAAAATAATTATTAAAAAAACCAGTGATATAACGATACATAACAATGGTTAGATAACTAGTAAACAGCTAAATAGTATATGGATATTTAACATTATGTTTAAGCAGTGAGCAGTGACTTACTTTGCATAATGGAACATCCTCCCTCAATCCACAGTAATCGAAAAACCACACGTGCGTACACACGTACCACTTAATCAGCTGTGTCTCGCACGTACGTAAGCAAATAGGACTATCCACACATCACTGACAACTAATTACACCTCCGGCAATTTACATGGCCCGTCCAGCGTGGAATCTCGGAACGAGCCGAAACAATACTACAGTGCTAACCAACCACTCTCTACACTACTGACACTACTACGTACGCATCGGGTTTGTAGTAGGGTAGGCTGGCCGTGTCTAGAAGAATATCGCTGCAGGAATAGTTTCCCCACAGGTCGTGGTATGGTGAGCTATCCGTATCGAGTCTTATACTTAGTACATCATTGCAGAAACAAGTCCCCCAAAAGATCATGCTAGGCTTGACCGCATCTAAAAGTATACCACTGCAGGAAAAGGATCCCCACCTGGCACATTATGCTAAAAAGGGAATTCAAAGTCAGGCAAATTACTTCAGATAGACAGCAAAAAATTATAACTTTGTTTGTTATGTATTCCAGGACACCTTTCATAGTGTTGTTGGTTCTGCTTATTCAGGCTATACCATAACATAGGATATATAGGATGTTTTATAATCGTTGCCGTTAATTAATTCTAGTACAGTGCTGATACGTGTGACTGACTCCCAACAACGGTACCGTACCACAAGAGCATCACCAATTAACACCAAGGGAGGTAAACATTGCCGAAAATATGCTCCCTATTCTATCGTAGTTATATATCATGCTAAGCCCAAATTACCGGTATGATCTTGCATTTTACATATGGCAAATGTCTCACGAAGAGAATTTCTGTTGGGAGTAGCTTTATTATTCTAAGCCTCGTTCTGCCTATTTCCACTAAAAGAAGGCCTGTTTATCATGACATTTGTAGGTAAAATGTTTCATGATAGAGTTATTCTGTCAGTAGTAGATAT
>NW_018482313.1:0-1746 GCF_002113885.1 Mizuhopecten yessoensis | reverse complement strand
AGAGATATGCAGGCCAGCACGCTTTAACAATACTCGGAAGAATAAATGATTAATTGAAATTATTCAAGGGGGACAACTCCAATACCAATTATAAGCACAGCGTAATTAGTAAGGTGTCCTGTCTTATTATCAATGGGAGAATGAACATAAACTTGGTTTATGGTTGTCTGACGCTATTGTTGATTGCATTGATTTTAATGCTGAATGACAAAAACAAAAGCAAAACAAGATGGATTCAATTTAAGAATCATTAGGAAATGATGGAGATTATTTATGAGCACGGTATAGTGACAGCGGATTAAGCAGCAGGAACCTGTACCTTGTGTACGAAGAGGTGTGGTGAGAAACATCACCCATTCACCACTATAAGCCCAGCCTCCAGTCAGGGGTGAGTTCTGGATATTGTCTGTGGGTGTTACAGAGACGGAAGACCAGTTGTAGATGCTTTTCTCATTCATTCTTCTTAGGAAACCTGTACACTGTATTTAGACATTTACAACCACATGTACAGAAACTTAAAACGGAGGAGTTGTGAAATATTCTTATCAAAAACCCTAATGACGGAATAAATTTGGACTTAAAACAAAATTTATAGTAATTCATTAATGAGAATTTTTTATTTTTTTTAATCAGAATTGGAATTTTGAATTTTCATGTGAATTATTAAATGGCTCTATAAAAGATCATTGGGATGTGGATGTGGGAATCTTGTCTAAATACGGTATATAGGACAACAAAGAGTACAGAAACAACTCTTGTGTGTATACAGGGGCTCCTGTAGAGGGATTTCACTACTGAATCTATGCATGGATATATTTGACATGGTTTTTTAGTAACGTTCGTAGATTATAGTTTGATAGTACAGATATAGTGTGGGATATCATAGCATAGAAATATTCTTGTCCAATTTGAATTTGTTTTTCTGTGTGTGTGTATATATAGCAGTATTTTTCTTCTTCTTCTTCTAAAAAAATTAAATAATAATAATAAAGAATTTGAATTCACGTAGACAAAGTAAGTAGCTGGACATTGCTTCATGGGGTGTGTTGACGAAAGCAAGTAACAACATAAAACATGAAAAATGACATAAAACATCTGAATCGAAGTTAATTGACATTATACTTAAATAAGTAGTGTTAAATGTAATAAAGCTCTGCATGAAGAAGAAAAAAGAGAGAAACGGATAAAGAATATTGATCACAAAACTCAATAGTAACTTACCAGTGAATCATTACTGTGTCTGTGAGTGTGATGCCCCTTGTTGAGAGAAAATGCTATAGTTGTGTCCCCTCGATGCTAAATATCTTATTTGATAAGCAGGTCTCCATTCACTATTAAAAGTGTTTTTCATTTCATATTAATAGAATACTTCGAAAAATTCCAACAGGAAAGTTTTTTATTTATTACAATGGCATTGGCTCTCCGACAACTCAACACTGAGCTGGATGTATTGTAGTACAAATGTAACTAGTTACCTTATTTGACTGCAAATAAGCCCCCTCCCCTCTTTAATAAATGTCCAGGGAACAGGATGGGGCCTGGAATTAAGCCCTATCCCCAGATCTTACTTCTCTAGGAAAGTTTTGTTTGTTAATTTTCTCAAAATAACGGTGTATTTGCTAGATTAGCTACTGGTTTCCAAAACTCTGTTAGCCCAAGTTTAAATTCTACAAATAACAAGGTCACTGAACATGGCTCAGCCATATATAAAGTATCCTCCACTCATTGGTTCTGTATTTTTTTTTT
>NW_018482312.1:0-1745 GCF_002113885.1 Mizuhopecten yessoensis | reverse complement strand
GCCCCATCATGGATTTAAGACAATTTGGTCAATATTCACAACATTATCACCACATGGCAAAAATATGCAAAAATATACCTGTAAAAGTTGTTTCTTTTTGACAAAGAATGAGTTAAAGGAGTGTGTTAGAACTCTTGACTTGGTATTGATAAAGAATTTGTTAGAACTACATGTATTGACTTTAGTCGTGATGTTGTCCTAGAACATTTGTACCAGGTGACACTTACTTAATGATGTAATCCCGTATTCGTGTCTCAGGGTGCTGACTTTTAGGCTTGTGGTGTTTTGGGGCCACAGGATGTGCTGTAAACACAATAACCCCAAATAAAAAAGAATGTCTGGAAATGTTAACATCCACTGAACATTTTCATACACTTGAACCATTCAGACATGGAAGATCATCTGAACTGGTATAGCATACTTGAAGGACAGTAATATCTAAATAAATACAGCATACAGGATGAACAATTATAACTGAGCAAATTTAACATTTATTATCTCTTATTTTCAAAACAGGGCCTGATTTGAGCTCTCTATAGGAACTGGAAAGGTTAAAATTATATATTTTTTTACAACAAAGTCTGAGATAAATAAAAAATAAATACTGTAACTGTTTAATGTGATATTAATATCTGATTTAGATA
Organism: Mizuhopecten yessoensis; assembly: GCF_002113885.1. Classification (NCBI taxonomy): domain Eukaryota; kingdom Metazoa; phylum Mollusca; class Bivalvia; order Pectinida; family Pectinidae; genus Mizuhopecten; species Mizuhopecten yessoensis. Next base: position 1,101 of record NW_018482312.1, on the reverse strand, counting down.
ATCATGTTGCTGTTGTGACAAAAAGTATCACAGAAATACTGTTTCTTACCAAGTACAATGAAAAGTTACATCAACAGTTTACCAAAAATGTAAAATTTAACTTCTTAAGAAGCGTTTTCCTCTTGCGAACAACAGAAATACTATATAACACCTATCCACGGTGTCAGCTTACCTTTTGACGGCTTGGGCTGTGCAACGCTGTGGAATGTGTTAGTGGTTGTAGATGCCTCTGACTTGTCATCTTCGTCCTGGCCCTCCCTGGCCTTCGACATGTGGTGTTCCCCAGTGGGAGGGACACGACTGGGACATGGAACACTGGGGAGGGGTGGAGGCTGTATGACAGCGGGCTGGGGCGTATCACAGATAGACTCGTCCTCTTCCTCCTCCTCCATTAAAGTAGAGTTAGAGATCACACTGTCCCTCACACTCGACACAGGGCGGAATTTCTGGCTATCAGATCTCCATGCCTGAATACGTTCATTCACATCCATCGGGGGTACCATTTTAGGATTATTAGTTTTGATCAGTAGGGACTCAAAGAAGTTATTTCCCCATGGCTTACAGAACTCTGTACCAGTACTAGTATGTGAGCGCGCAGAGGGAGGGGCATACTGATTCGTCAGATTGTCATACTCCGACAAAACACGATGATAGTTTTTCATTGGCATCACAGGAATTGGCTTCACAGTCAATGAGGGGTTATCATTAGAAATAATATCCTCCATAGTAGAGTATTCGGACTGACATGAGCGCACAGACACTTGCTTTTGATACACTGGGAATTTACTAAGAGTGGGTGTGACCTGTTCCTCTGGGTCATAAGCTATACCATCTATCATCATTTCAGGAAGCATGTTTTTCTGCTTCCCCAAGTCACTGACACTCTGATCATCACACTGAATAGTTTCCAGTTTTTTTACAACCTGATCAAGGTTATCCCTACTTAACACTGATAAATTTGACATACTCCTCCTTTGTCGCGTCCCCTTTTTATTATTGTTGTTTTTACCACCATTAGGTGGAAGTTTATACATGGCAGAATTGATTGCAGAGTTATTAGCACCGAACTGACTAAAATGAAAGTTTGTTGCATTGTCCTCA
>NW_018482311.1:0-1745 GCF_002113885.1 Mizuhopecten yessoensis | reverse complement strand
AATTTTGTACGTGGATGTTATCTGGATCATGATCCGATTGTAAGGACTGTATCATGTCGGATACACTGCTGGTGTTGCGGTATATGTCAACATGTCGATTCTCTTTGAACTATTTCCTCCTGGTCAGTCACATTTTGGTTTTAGGGCTCGATACAGAAGAACAACATTACAAGTTGGAGCGAACAAGTATGAAATATGTACGGGCCTTGGTATCTTCTTTAGGCGTTTTCAGAGTCCTTCTAAGGAATCCAAGGGTGCTGTTTGTCTTCTTACATACTCCATCAATATGATGTTTCTATTTATGCTGGCACACTTGTATTTTTAAGGAAGTGTTTTTAATAGCGTACTTAGCTTTGTGATCTTCCTGTTCTTTGTGATCCTCAGGACATTACACTTGTCTAGAGGGAACTATTCCCCACTTTTTCCTAGTCAGCCAGTTCTGCTAGGTCTTGTTGCAATATGTCGCCGTCTTCTTTTCCTCTACGAATTATGTTACCTTATATGTGAAGTTGTTAGGAACGTCATTTATGAATAGAAGAAAACGGAGAGGTGCGAGATAGGTCCCCTGTCTCGATCAAGTGACAACTGATGCGTCTCCTGATGTTGTTCCTTCTACCATGACCCTTTGAGTTGGCCCTTCTAGAAAGCTCTTTATCCAGGAATTAGTTCGCCCACGTATGTTGTAGAAGTCTAGTTTCCTCAACAAGCGCTGTTGTGGAACCCGGTCGAACACTTTGGAAAAATCCAGGATAATGAGATATTTCAGCAGGCCGGAGTCGATGTTGCTTTAAAGGTCATGGCAGATTGTTAGGAGCATGGGTATCACATCAAAAGAACAGCTCAAACGAGCGTTGTGAATGAGTGGTAATCCTAAACACAAGGCAAATTCACACATGCTGGAAAATGGATGTAGCACCGGGCATAGTGTCACAATTGTCAGTAGTTTGTCCATTCTGTAATTAATAAACCACCGTATGACGTCAATCGTTTAGTTTACTGGTGATGTGCTCGACGTCTTGTCAATGATGATATTGACATCCTACACTTCTCAACCCAGCCTTACTGATATAACACAATATTTATCTTGCTTTTAAGCTAAGCTAAGCATGTGCATCATTCGAAAAAGAAAAAGGTCCTTCTTTATATTCAGGAGAAAGACTCTGGTCAGCAGAGACATATAAGCACACAAAGACTTGCCGTTACTTTTGTACTGTATAAGAATCATAAACTTCCGCTGCCAAGTCTGTACTCCTAAGGTATCGATATGTATGTAGCAGAACTTGGCGGGATCGATCGTCGGCAATAAGGTCGGTCAGTTGGTAGAGCGTCCGTCTAGAGTTCAGCGGGTCCCAGGCTCGAATTCCGGTCTGGCCGTTGCAGTTCTCTTTCTCAGTTACATATGTTTGTTTTGTATCTTGGAAGTTTAAAACTGCAATGTAATATAATTGCATTGTGGATTCATTGGATTGCGTGTACATTTGTATCTTATAGTTATTGTTATATAGATTTACTGTAATACGTATATACTGTGTCATAATGTTAAGAAGCGCTATAGGTTGACAGTACAATCATGCAATAACAGATTTGTTTGATTTGTCTATTAATTGCTATTGAAACTGCTGATATTGTTGAATGACTGTATATATATATCAAATGATGACATTGGAATCAACTGACTGGTTTACGTACCAGGGACACGGTGCAATCTGATTAAAATCATATGTTACATGGCTTCGTTAACTTCG
>NW_018482310.1:0-1745 GCF_002113885.1 Mizuhopecten yessoensis | reverse complement strand
TAATGTATCTCAATGCCCCCTCCCCCTTTATAGCCTGATGTATTCTCCACAATGTCCTCAGAGCTAATTTAAGGACAGATGTGTCTCACCCTCTACACATGTATACAGGCTAATGTATCTCAATGCCCCCTCCCCCTTTACAGCCTATGTATTCCCTACACTGTCCTCTGGGCTAAACAAAGGATAGATGAGTCTCCCCCCTCCACAGCCTAACGTTTCCTGAAGCCCCCTCCCCCTTTACAGCCTATGAATTCCCTACTTACATGTCTTTCTTTACCACAAGGTAATGACTTTATGATAGGACATTTGGAAGGTGTTCTAGCATAAAAATTCCAGTTCTGTAAATTTAAATTGAAGACTACGCCCTCGATTTCTATATAGTGTGGTAATTAACCCTTGGTAGATTCGGACCAGCAAATGTGTGTCAAAATCTCTGATCCTCCCTATAACCGTTTCCTGCTGGATGGTGGCCAAAGATTCACCAATAAATATCATCCGTCTTTGTACAGGTACAGCAAGGAGGTTCAAATTTTACAATGACACCAGAAAACCTTCACTTGAACTTATAATATCACCAGGAATCACTTCAGCATTAAATCCAATGTCAATATAATCAGAGCTGATATGTCAGGTGTTATCAAAATTCAAAAACAAATCTGGTTTATAATGGCTATAAATATAACTTTATACTTCAATAGATTTAAAACCTATTGTAACCTTCAGATTTCTTGTTTTTCTTTTTCTCCTCTCATCATCTTTTTGGTTGTTGTTTACAAGGGCACATCTGGTTAGCCTGCCGTCAGAACAATGTGGCAGGATGGCTCTACGAAATGGACCTACAGTGGTCCATTGCTTTCAGACACTGTCATCCTGACATCTGACCTTACTTGTTGCAATGACATGAAACTTTACACAACCCTACCAATCATCCCCATCATCACATCACATATTGGTCAACATTACATACCTGCAACTGATGCGTGTGGAGCATTCAAAGCTGATTTCCTTGCTGCCGATTTATCTTTCCGCCTCTTCCTGTCCGAACTTGACCTTTGAACTTTGGAACTACTGTCACTGTCAGTGGTTGTAACTCGTAATCCACCAACAGGCACTTCCTTATCCATATTTGTAGCTTCTTGTATTAATCCACTTTTTGCAGAACTATCAGTAAATGATGTTTTTATAATTGACCTACTTTCACTTTCATCTACTTTCACTTTTTCTATACTTGATACTTTTGTATCCATATCACTGGATTTTTCCGAGGATTGTTTTGTAAAAGCCTCCACTGGACTTTTCCGTGGTTTAACAAAAGACTGTGTTTCCCTTGTTAGATAACTAGACTGCTGAGATTTGGTACAGACTGTGATAGGCGACACCTGTTCTGTTTGACTAGACTGTACAGCTATTGTGGAGTTATCAGCAGCCTCTGCAGCAGACTGTTTCTGTCTGTTGTCAGGTAATTCCAGGCCTCCATCACCGACCTTACCCAATCTGTGGGAGAAAGCATAATAAAGATTAAAAGTTACATAAACATGGTCAAAATCACGTTTTCCAAAAGTCTGCCTCACAAGGCAATTCAGACAATAATGTTTTTGTTTAATTCAGGGCAACATCTGTCTGCATTGTTTTATTAATGATACCAAAGTTGATAAATAAATACGGAGTAAAGAGTCTCACATGAAACATTATCTATAAGATTAAAGCCCATGGGAAAATTGTTCTGTAGAACATATAAACAATAG
>NW_018482309.1:0-1744 GCF_002113885.1 Mizuhopecten yessoensis | reverse complement strand
ATTTGAACTCTTCCAATTCAAAAGTTGGAATAGTCCATTATGAAAATTCAGGGGTGAATGAGTTAATACTGTAACCTAATGTGTTCTTTATGTATTGCTTATTCATACAGATCTCCAACATTTCATTGTGAAAATATGAAGCAAACTAAATTCAGTGAGATTTGAATTTATAAACTTTGGAGGGACTGGAAACAAGTTTGATATCTTTTTATCATATGATTGATTACTTATGTAAATTAAAATGTAATTTGTGAAACATAAGACTACAAATATAAAAATAACCGACAAGGATTTGTCAGTCCTTATGAGCTCATGCACCATGTAACGTTATTGTAACCTGTGATGTCAGATCTAGTGTGTAATTAAGTGGTATCCACTTAATGTCACAATTATATATATTTATATAAATTTCTGTTAATGTCATGCTTTCTCAGAACACCATATTTTCTCGCTATATGCATGTAATTTTAGTTTGTTTTATATCTTGAACTATGCATATAGCAGAACAGATATATAACAATAGAAAATGCAAGGATTATATGATAATATTTACAATTTCACTGAAAGTTGATCATAGAGCTATGAACGCAATTTGATCAGTGTCATTTTGAGGCTTTTTTCTCCTTCCTCGACTAACATGAGACAACCATCCGAAGCAAACATTTTAGTGACATAAGGCTGTTCCTGGAATCTGAATGTGAGGCAGGATATAGACTATAATTGAGCTAACGACAACTACAGGTTGATCTAGGCCTATTTGATCATGTACAATCATAAGGCACATAAACCGGAACTTAGCAAGTGTTTTAGCTGCATATTTCAATGAAATAAGAGGTAAAAGACGATTATTTCACTGTTAATTAATAAAAAGCCATGTAAGTTACAATAACCTTTACTAAACCATCTTCTTGATGAAATTTTATCACCTGGGCATTTAAATGTGGCCACTTTTGAGTTTTGACAGCTGATAAGGTCAGAAAAACATATTTTGTGTTAATGTCACATTCTGGTTTAATATCATGTTTTCCTCTGACAAAAAACGAAGTGATATTTAGGGAAATCTACTGTATAAAGTTTATATACATATCATATCATATAAAAGTGTGTCCAGCACCTGGGAGTAATATACAGTATGGGCAACATTATTCCATTTTCAAAATGTATGTATATATATATACATGCAAATATGAACTGTATGTACAGTTTGTTAATTCTGTTGACTGGAATCAGTTTCTGTAAAATCAATGTATAATAATACAGAATTAGGTAATTTATACAATTAATTACACACATGCATACATAATTGTCTATAGACAATTGCCTTGCATAAGCACCCTCATTGATTCATGTAACTCATTCTACAATTATTTGACCACAAATTACGGGCTCTGTACGTGACTATGCATAATTAATAACATTCATTTATCAACTCCATGAAATAGACAATTATCTCAAATCAATATCATTATAAACTTCACTACAGTAAAATCCTCTTTATACTGCCAATCATTTGTCCAAAACAAATTAGCGATGTAAAGGGGGTTTGGCCATGGATTGAGGGAGATATATAAAGGAATTTTTAAGAAAGTAAGAAAAAGGGGCATTGAAATATGTTGGCAGTAAACATGCGGCAGTATATTTAGGGTTTGCTCTATATAATAAACTAGGAAACTCATTTCAAAATTCTTTGTTCAGTATTAACCCTTTCAACCCTATGTCACTTTAGTAGACTCTACCATGCATT
>NW_018482308.1:0-1744 GCF_002113885.1 Mizuhopecten yessoensis | reverse complement strand
AGACTGGTGTTTTTTTCAATTGATCTCGTACATTTCTGACACATGACATGCACTCCATGAATGTCTATTTCAAGGTTTTGGTGGAACATGAAACTTGTCAAACATTTCAAATGATTTAAAGTAGTTCACAATACACAAGTGCAATATTGTGTATTTTTTCTGTGTATTCCCACATTGCCGCCCAGCACTCAAGCCGAGCAAAGCAATTGTCAAATTACTTTTTGAAATAATTGCATAAAAACTGTTTTTTAAAGTAAACTTTTCTACCATTCACAGGTTATTAGATTTGTATCTTAGGAAGATTTTGACAGATGTATATATAGATAAGAATTATACAAAGCCATAGGGTATTACCTGATGGTGTTAGACACCTATTTGTCATTTCAAATTAAGCAGATGACAGGTAAATTGCACTAATGATAGAATCCTTCACAACATGTTGGGTTTTTACCCCTTAAATCAGGGTTTTATGATGTGGTCTGTGTGACACCTCAGATTTGGGACTACAGCATTGTACTTTTCCCCTTTAAAGATCCACCTTCCAATACCAATAAGTTTTATAAAACAGTATTGACCAGAAAATAAATAGAGAAATACAACAACAGTGGTCTGTAGTGAAAAATGCACTTCATGGCTAGACTAGGATTTGCACCCTGGATCCCCGATCAAAATAGCCTCAACACTACCATCCAAATTAAATTTTCTATTCCGGTGTGAACTTATTTGGGGAAAAATAACATTCAAAACTTTTTGTTTTCATTACAAGATATTTCTGTGTCTTGCAGAAGAAGTAGATCCTAAAATGCACCCATGTTTGGTCTCTCACAGGAATTTGTGTGCAAGGGACACAGCATCAGTATGTTAGATACAAAAATGTAATCATGATTTGTATGAAAGATCACAATTAAGTTGACCATGTTACTAAATTAGATTGCTTGGAACTTCTTGTGCTCATGATATGTAATACTGGGACCAAAATGTCTTTGGATAAGGAAACAGTGAGATGGTGTAATTGCCAGGCATGAAACTTTTTAAATTTCGTTTTTATTCATTGGAAAAGTGCTGTACCAATTAAACATAATGTATTTGTCAAGAAAACATAACTTAAGGTCTTCAATGTACCAAACAAGTTAGGAGTAATATAAAAACACTTCCAACCTCCCTTTTAAAGTTTTTCCGGATCTGGGTTGGAGTTAAGATTATGAAAGAGCTTTGCCTGACACACTCCCACTAGTGATACAGGTGGAGTTACATTAGAGGAGAAACTAAGGAGATAGGTGCATACACCTGCTTGGAAATCAGTCATCAGTGGTAGATTTCAAAAACAGGTAAATGCGATTCTGAACGAATATGTGAACAGGTGTGGATGAATGTAACTGGGTATTGACAGGTAATTGTGAATCAGAAAATGACACATTCTTCTTTTGTCAACAATCTAAGAACAGTCCTTATATGTTTATATTAGTGTATATGTAGCTGTCTATGTTTGAACTGTTTTTTAAAAGAAAGTCTAGGCTTTAGAACTACTTTTTTTTAAAGAGTTTTTTTTTTGCTGATGAGAGGAGTTATGTCCAAGAGAAATCCACACTACAGAAACAAGAACAGAGTCTATGAACGCCTCTGGGTCGGGGGCGTATTTTGTCTAGCAATTGTATAAACAAGTATGGTTAAGGGTTTGGGATCTCAATCTATCTATTTCCATATCACGATAATAATAATAATTTGAGGTTCTTATATACCGCTT
>NW_018482307.1:0-1744 GCF_002113885.1 Mizuhopecten yessoensis | reverse complement strand
GTCTGGAACATTTTTTTTAACACACGCATATATTCTGGAAAATCTGATTAAGGCACTCCTGTTATTTCAGTGATGAAGATTATGCGGTTTATTCCTTCTTTCGAGTTGTTATCGAAACGCGATAAAGAATTTCTCATTGTCTGTTTTTCTTCTTTACAATTAAAAGGCGCATTTAGTACTTTGTTTTTCTTAGTTTCTTATGTCGTTTGTATTTTCAGAGTTAGATAAACGTCTTTGACGTTTGTGATTAAAATTGAAGAACCATTTATTCTAATTAGTTTTTTGATAGCGCCTTCTATTTTGAATATATTCTGACATTGTTTGCATTAAATGCTAGTTAAAGAATAGATATCTTTTGCAACCAAAGGCTGTATTTGTAATGTTATAGAGGGCTTAATAAACATATTTACCTTAAACCGTATTTACACGTTTCAGAAAATTTAAAATTACGATTACTTAATCATCATAATTATAATTGTTTACTTTGTCTGGCCTTCTTAATTGTCATACTAAACTTTAAATGAGTGTTTCCTTCTTCCAAATACTAGAGATTATTTTCACATTGTCTTTTATGACGATAAAAGTGTACAGTCACTACAATCTATTTCTGGCAACTGATTATATATTGATTGAAAGAATCTTATTTTTTTCAAGAACAAGAAGGGTAGAAGTATTGTGATTTTTCTTAGCGGTCGAAAATGTGTTTTTTTTGTGATAATGGGTTTGGAGATCATGTTTTCAAATTCTACTAACTCGCTGACATCTTTCGGGGGAAAAACAGTAAACCATTTGTTTTCGTTTGGATTTAAATTATTTAAATTTTTTGAATTATTATCTTTTTTTTTTTGTACTGATTTCATTTTCTTAAATTAACATTTATTAGTTGTTACACTTTTAATTATATTAACAATTTCCTTCGATAACTGATCGATCCATATTGTATATTAATTGTTTTCTTTGTATATAGTTCTACCATTAGGTCACATATATAAGCTGTGAAATAAAATGTCTTACTCACCTCAGATGCCCGTTGACCAAGTAAAATTCATGCAAAGTAATTCAACATTATCAAATTCATCAATATTATCACCCAGTATCAATTGTGTATGCACGTCTGTCAGGTTGATACTGACAAGTTAAGGTTCTGAAAATTTACTGGGACACATGACATTAAATCATTCTTGTATTACCTCCTTTGGCACCAGAACAAGTAAAATGATCTAACCAGAGACGAATAAAGCCATGTGTTATATACGTCTCTGATGTAACACAGTCGCCCAAAAACTTACCATTTAGAAATCTTAACCTTGATTCTACAAATGCTTTCGGGAGTAGCTTCCCTTTGGCAAAGGAGTGTGAATCTTAATGTTGCCTAGATAATTATAATAAAAGTAAAATGTTCTCTTCGCTTCTGAACGAATCTTTTTGGCTTAGATCTAAGATCTAAATCACAGCTAATAGATCTACTGGAGGGATGGACGTAACACAGGCACAGTTGATCGCACCTGTGGGAATAGATACCGTATATATTTTGGGACTCGTCGGTAATGCCAGGGGCTAAAATGTTGGAAATCCAAATTGTATAAGTGCTGTAGAAACAGAGGGGGAATGTGCTTAAAACCCCTTAATTGTAAAATATTATATATAAAGTGTGTATATTATGAACCGTGCCACCACTCAAAAGAGATCGCTGTAGCCATCCTCCCACATTAAGATCGACCCCGCACGCTAACATATCTGCGCC
>NW_018482306.1:0-1744 GCF_002113885.1 Mizuhopecten yessoensis | reverse complement strand
GATAGGAACATTTGCAGGGACTAGGAGACAGACCCGATTCATAAGATTCAAAAACAGTAACTTTTTTGCAGAACCGGTGTTTTCTTCTGTTTTGCTCTCAGAAGACATTGAATAAACTAAATGTATTTGTTGCCTACTTTGCAAAACTTTGTCTTTGTCTTTCTCTTTCTCTCTACCGTACGCTTTCGTTTCGTTTGTGTTTCTCTAGGCAATCGTCTTCGTATGACATCGACCGTTGGGAGGTTGTTATGCCCAAACAAAAGGTGACCCTGAGAGGATTCGACCCACTTATACTGTAAGCATACATGCGCAGAACAGTATTCTAATTTTAGCTAAAAGTATTGCGCTAAATTAAGTCTTTGCTAATTGGACTTTGTTTCATATTACTTATACTGTGAGTGCGCAAATTTGTTCAAGTACTTATCTTTTTAAATTCCGTAAATCGCTTAAATGTTGTCCGCTAAAATAAGCAATTTTACAGTACGTTGGTAATTTAATCTATACAGTGTGATGTCTGGCGAAAAAAACAAATCAAACAAAGACTACATATTACTAAATGTTTCAAGAAAATAAACAAGAAGCGAACATACATAGTATTTATGTTTGGTGTAAGTAAACGAAATAACGACACTAATTGATTTTATTACGACAATCACGGAATTCTCTACACTTGTTTATAAAAGAAAATGTCCAATTTACTTGGGAATGAGACACATCGAGAGTGGTAATGCCATCATTTGTATGTCGATCACTGTAGCGATATTGCTCGGCTTGTTGTAACAGTAATACATAAAACCGGATCATCATCGCTAAGAGGAGGTGGCGCTTTATTGTTATTGCTAATAATGTAATGGTGTCGATTTATGACCGAAATCTCGACACACAAGTTCTAAACCAACAACCTCCTATATCAACGTAATGGTACCTGGACCCTTGTTCGAGATTACACGAATAAAATCGATGACCCAAATGCAGTTCGATTATAACATTTTATCATCCTCTGTTCTTCTCAATCGTTAGTTACACATTCCAGTCGGGAGTATCCACATAATTTCTAGGAAAAAATCAAATGTACAATATCCGGTCAATATGATGCTGGCCTCCGGTAGTCAAACACAAAATAAATCACGAGGAGTGGGTTCTGTAGGCAAGATGTAACACTGTCTGAAGCAACGAGTTAGAGGAGCACTACTAAAGATGCCCCCCTGGCCGTGTAAAGGAACGTGTAATTTCAAAATAGACAGGGAACTTGTCACCGTCTCAACTGTTAGCAAATTAGAAACATTTTCACCGACTCAAGCTGACATTGGAGATTGATCGATTCTTGCGAGTGTTATGCATTTTGTTAATATTTTAAATCAACCTAAGAATAGCAGTAACTTTGTTTGGACTATGACAGAATTAGCAATATCAAAGTCGGTTACGATTGAGCTGATGGAAATGGGCTGGAAGTCGAAAATGCACATCAATGTTTACAACGCAATTTTCAAATCAGTTCACGAGTCATGAGGTGATCAATTGCATCCAATTTTTGATAGAATGACAGTTATTCTATACAATTATTTTGGTGTTTATGCAAAACACAACGGTTCTTGAAAATAAACTAAATAAACGGATAAATATGAAATTATATAGATGCGACTTCTATAACAATTTCTGTACTAAAGTAAGGGCATTATGAGTTCCAATCACAAACAGTTTGTTTACACGCTTCCGGTAACCACAGAAGGTATCAATCACAAAC
>NW_018482305.1:0-1742 GCF_002113885.1 Mizuhopecten yessoensis | reverse complement strand
AAAAAATGGGAAAATTAAAACATAATGTAACATTCAATATGAACAACATTGTCAAAGCTGTCTAAAACTGATCATACCAAAGGCTAGCCAAGTCTCCTTAAGCTGGAGGTAGTAACCGAAGTTAAGGGCGAAAGCTTCAGACACTCCATAGGTAGCTGTTGAATTCTGGTTCTTCATTTCATAGTACTGTGAATAGCTGTAGTAACACGCTGAAATGTGAACACAATGAAAATTATTATCAGCCATGAATAGTAGAAAATAACTCATTACCGGATATAAGTATCAGAATAGAAAATGTTCTGAAAAAAGTACAAGATATTTCCAAATATGCATATACATTTTTGTATATATATATATGTATTTTTATAAGATTTGGCTATTATTCTAGTACATCATCATGGATTACCGGAGATTGAAGTTTCTACAATACTATACACTTGTATAAGTAATAACATATTCACAGAAACAGTGATCATACATTTTCTCCCATGTTACCACTATAGATTTACTCATTCCAAACTCATGGTTGAACCTGTTAGGAGTTGGTAAAATATTTGGTTAGTCTCAGGAACTCATTGGGGGATAACACCCTGGACATGACTTCATTGGTCAATCTTCTAATAATGACATCAAGTAACAATGACTTGCAACGTCGTCAACCATTATGACATCAATTACTTCATGGCAAATGTTTCCCAGATCAGAAACATCAACAATGTATTCCCAAGAGAAACATATGATGTTGTGGGGGGAAAATGTTCCCAAACTCGTGGTACATTATCCTGCTTATCTAGCTAACTCTCGTTAGTTAATTTTCAAATTGTAAAATACACTTAGTAAAGCTTGTGTCTTTATACAATTTGAAGGAAAATGAACTAACTCGAGTTAGATAAACATGATAACCATGATAACCATCACTTGTTTGGGAACCAATATCATAACGTGATTTTAAAACTTTATTTATAGACTTACCAAATCCAAGAAGACCAAACACTAGGATGACACTGATCCAAACCATGATGCCAGCGATCCAACGAAGAAGAACAATCCAGATGAAGCAAGTTACCATAGCAATGCCCATGAACACCAGGAGTAGCCACCAAGATGCCACAATGTCCTTGAACACCATCTCTATGTACTGGGTGGCCGTGTAGAATTTGGCTAGGTAGCTATAGGAGAAAATTGGAACAATGGCAGCATTAGTGTATGCTGTAGAACTTGTTCATGTATAGCTTTTGAAGGAAACATCAGTACTCTGCTTATGTCTTATTATGGACTGTTCATGTCTCTATAGATTCGTTAAAGTGTATAGCGCACACAATCTAAAACCAGTCCAAGGTCGCATCCATTTATTGTAATTTTTCTGGGATTTTGGGAAATATTTTGAAATATACTCGTAAAAATAAACTGCAAACATACTTATGTGATAACTTAAAATCTGATTGCATTGTCATTTTTTACCATTACAAAAAGTTGTAGGTTAAAGTTATCTTGTACAATAAAATAGTATAAATAATCTCTACAGTAGGCCTAACTTTCATGTCTCTTTGACGGTAAGTTATGAATTGATTGATTCAGCAATTTGGAAAGTGTATCATTTGGGGGATAGGGAAATTTTACTCGAGGGGTGTAGCACCAAAGCTTTGTTATGGTTCTGACCTCTTAATATGTGAACCAAGCTTAGGGTTTCCATATGCCCCTTACATATATTATAACTGACTCTTTTCTCCTATTTCTTATCT
>NW_018482304.1:0-1741 GCF_002113885.1 Mizuhopecten yessoensis | reverse complement strand
TATATATATATATATGATGTATACGTTATAACTGTTTATAGAGGACCCTGTTGTGTAAAGAATGTTCACTTCATACAAGTAACTCAAGGAATTGAAGAAATATATTTTTCTTATTTGCCAATTCGGTTTTAAGGTTCTATGTAAAGTTACGTAACTTAAACAAATTGGCAATATGTTTTAAGTGTATTCACCAAGGTAAGGCATTAAACATATGTATTCAGCCTATCAGAGCTAGGTGTATACAGTACTACTGATTTTGATATTGGCTAAGTGTCCGAGTAGCTGGCTATATTTTGAAGGTCCTGTTTCTGAATACAAATCTATCTCAATGCATTAGCTCTCTACTGACATGCAGTTTCCCTATTCTGTTACATTGGCAACCAACACAGTATATAAACCCCCAAAACTAGGTTAACTGAATAACGAAAATGATACGTCGTTCAATAAGGGAGTCCTAGGTTCGAATCTGGCCATTGACATTGTCATGTTCCGCTCTTTTTTACACTACGATATGTAAGATCTAATTTAAACTGATGTTCACATCTTTCGAAAGTTCATTTGATCTAAGTCGTTTCGAGTTATGTTAAATTTTAATGGTTTGTAACTTGCTATCTGGTATTCAATATGTAGCTAGATATAAAATAGCAAATAGCTTTAAGGAGAATATTAATAAATTCTAAAAAGTATCCCTTGTACAAACTTGTATATAGCTTACACTTTATTGTTCGTAGGCATCACTGATCAGTTGTCTGATGAAAGTGACAATGCACACGTATACATATCGTACTAGTCAGGGAAACGCCACACATGAAAATCTCAATGGTTGTGCTATATCCCCATTTCATCAAACTCTATTGTTCAGAAAACAAATGGAGCCAATCGTAAAACATAATGCATTTTAGTGCGTGTAGAAAATTAAGTCCTCGCAAGGAACAGACCGGAAACCTGGAGTCGTGCAAAAACAAAATTATGTAATCCGGTAATTTGTAGTTTTCCATACAGCCTGTTCCGTGCTGCGTGATGTGATAAGATCTCGTTCTGACGTTGTAGATATGCAAACTCAGCATCAATCTTAGGTTATGTCAGATAAAGCTGGGAGGGGGCGGCATCAGTGGGGGGGTTGGGATGATAAGATGGGTGGTGCGGCGCAGGGGAAGTCAGGAGGGACAGGATAGCATAGGGGACGTAGCGATGAGGAGATAATGCTCTTAGGAAAGGAATGTAGAATGTTTAGGAGAGACGATGATGATTGCTTAAACTAACCGCTTACCCTTGTACGTTAATATAACTATGCCTTACAAACAAAATGGCTTTTGCCGACATTTGATTTAACATGGAAAGAATGCACTCCAGTAGTTATGACAAACGTTTCATTGAAGGCCGATTAAGATATTACATTGCTGATTCATAAATTGTATAGCGTAATGTAAATAAGAACTCCCGCCCACAAAACCTATGTCATACCACTCTAGATCATACATCCCGGGAAACTATTGTTGTGCTTTTTGTTTTTTACTAAACATTATGTTTCCTTTGCGTTAATCAGACTCATTTTATAAATGGGACAACTAAAAGATGCATAGTTTGAACCGAACAGATCAAATACTTATCTATGGCGTTTAGGATATTATGGTTCATTATACAATATTTTTCACACTTTACATTAGTGGATAACAAGTCTTTTGCTGACATTAAAATTGTCTGCTTTATTTGAAGGGTTTCCGCTTCAATGTATGGCAGG
>NW_018482303.1:0-1739 GCF_002113885.1 Mizuhopecten yessoensis | reverse complement strand
GTGTACTGAACAAGGGAGAAAACTATTGCATCAAACAGAAAACTTACCAAATCCTTCTTATGAATTCTTCCAATGTCATATAACAAGTATATACATATACTGACTCAGTAAAGGTCATCTTCTTAACTTTATAACAGATGGTTTTAAAAGTGAAACATTTTAAGTTGATCAATATTTGAAAATTTTACAGCAATGAAAAAAAACAAAAACAAAAACTGTAATTAAGATCTTAAGACATTTACTGTAACATTAGTTTACAGGGCTCTGAAATTTTAAATTCCTTCTTATTTGCATGCAATGATATATAAAATCATTAACTGATAAAGAGTTTTTTTGTTTGCTTGAATAATACCTTCTGTTGGTAATTAGCTATAAAAAAACATTCGTGGAAATTCATTCTCATGTAATCAAACATGTAACCGTAGTGACACTGAAGAGTTCCGTACCATCTCCCCGGTTCAGTTCATGGTGTTTCATGTGTGTACAGAATATAAAATATATAAATGGTACTTACAGGTGCATTACACATGCATTACATGTGCTTAACATGTGCTTTCATCAGCCGGCACATGCTGTGAATATATACATTCTTAAGGTGAAAAAAGCATAACTAAATATTAAAAAATAATATATCCAAATATCAAAATGTCACAAAGCACTTCTTCTTATAAATATGGTTAGTTCTCAGTATTATGAATGTTGAACATATTCTAAAATTATTTTTAAAATTCGGTACTCGTTCAAAAATTGTTATGCATAACAAATTTAAACAAAGATAAACCCTCCTTTCAAATCAACATAACAAATCAATTGAACTAAAAATAAATCAGAAGATAAAAACTTAAATACTTTGATTACAAAATCAACACAAAGGATAACAACATCAGCAAATATGGTACAAATTAAAGCAAAATGGAATATTTTTTCTATCTTTGTAGAAAGTTACATAAGCTACACCACAGAAGCTCAGTCTCTGTAAAGCTTAAAGTGACTTCTACAATGTTTAAGGAACTTGATTCGAGAATAGTGAGAAATCTTGGCTACAAAATGAGTAAAGTTTATTAATCTGATATGACTTTGGAAGCTGCAATACCCTATAGCTATAAATAGACCACAACTCGATAAACAAACAACTGATTTTCTAAGAATGGATGCTGATATGTTTTGAGTTCCTCATAATGACAGTTTTCTTTTACTTATTCTATAAGACATGTTGAGTTTTCAATGTGAAGAGTTCCGTTAAGGTGATTCCACGTTAGACTGAAACAGCACGGCCATTTGCTATTTTGATGCGAGTCAGGGAAGGGAGGTAACTTAAAATGGTTACAGACCTGTCAAAATATCAAAACTACCAGTCATAATAAATTCAGGTGTTTTGCCATTCTAGCTGGTGTATGACATCATTGCGGTCACATTGCTTATAGAAGGAGAGTAAAGTTACATTGGATGTGGTAATTCAGAGTTCGTGGCCACACTAACTGTCGGATCATCAGACGTCAGTTCCGAAATAGTTGACATAATGTCAATATCATAAGCAGCAGCCATGATGTCTCTGTAGGTGTCTTTGTCAAGGTCATTCATATCCAGATTGTTGGGGTCTATCAAGACTTCACCATTGCGTGTTTGGATTGCCAGCACAGTGTTTTCTGTGGCCAGTGGTGTTGTTGGTAGTTGTGGAGTTGGTACAACTGGTGTTGGTTGTTTTGGAGTTGGTACAACTGGTGTTGGTAGTTGTGGAG
>NW_018482302.1:0-1739 GCF_002113885.1 Mizuhopecten yessoensis | reverse complement strand
CCTGCCAATATCTAAAAATAATAATGTTTCTCATTTGAAACAGACACGTGCACATCTTAAAATAAGTCTACTTGTTTATAAGATGAATGAGATGGAGAAGCTTGCGTGCTCAGATTTTTAAGTTATTGAGTTGAATGATTGATAAAATATAAAAACTTACTAAGTCGTCCTGTTTGTTAATAAATGGACATGAATCGTAAACTGGGTGGACTGAATTAAATAGATGTAGACATGTACATTTTAAGTCCATAATGAGATGGTAGAAATATGTCCCAACACACCAAACCTATATTTCTGTATTGTTTACAGCTCTGTACATTCCCTGTAATGGAGGAGCCCGGGCATTTCTAATAATCAATCAGATACTGGATACCATTGTACGCAATCGGATAAATTCGATCAGGGAGTGGTCACCGTCGGGCCGTAGCTATATATGTCGTACATCTAGTGAAAACCTATGCTAACCGCCCAGCGATGTTCGTCGGTATATTGACAAACCATTACATTCCAGCAAAACTGTAACTGACCAGCCCATCAGTATTCATCAATTGGCGTGTTCCACTGTAAGGTAGTACAGTAAATACAAGTCTAAAGAACGTGCCATGCGAGAAAGATTAGCCAGTGAGCAACACTTAAGCCACCCGATGTTAGAACGACTGCATTAAGACTTTTCCACCGTTTCCGAGACAAGTGGGTCACGGAAACAGCTGTAAATATCCACTCATCCATTTTTATATTCCCTCCGCTGTTTATTTTTCAAACGCCGCATTGATTTAAGTACACTTTAGAAGTCTCATCCTACATGGGACGTACCTTTTACGACCAAGGAAGGACAGTGCATGCACCAGCTCTGATCTAAAACTGCACTGTTGGGTCAGAGTTTAGGTGACCCTATTCGTACATGTACTTACAGGAATTTTAATGGAGTCGGGGACATAACATAAGTTATAATGAACCACAACCTTAACATGTGGAGAATATTTCGATTCAAATCGTAGAGACCAACCACGCACTGAGTATCATTCAACCATTGCTGCATGGCTATATAGTCAGTATCGTTGGCACTTTCTCAAAAAACGCTTAGAAGCGCCGCTTTGATATTGAATGATAGACTCTGTTACAAGCGAAATATTGATGTTGGTTGTTTAACATAGATAACACGGTGTATGCTTGGATAACGATGTTGAAAACTGAAGGTCAAAACAACAATGCGTTACCGATAAAAGAATAATTAGGAACACTTAAAGATGGTTATGGTAATATGAGCGGCGGCAGTGGAACACGGCCTCTTTTCTGAAGCGTTTAGATTTTGAATTAAACTTAAAAATGAACAGTCTACTTACCAGAGCGATTAAACAATACATATTTACATGCATTTGCTTGTGTTCAGTAACAGCACTTGCTTGTGGAGATTCTGATGGCTTGTTAACCATAACGAAGAAAGACATGTATCGTGTTTCTTGAAACGCATACCACCATTGAAAACAGAAGCGTGAACGTGTAGTCAGCTGGGCTAACAGCCAGGCCATGCCTACAGGTTTATAACACTTAATGAATACAGCATATACAGCAGCATAAAGGCAAGGGTATAAACGAGTGGTAACCTTAGTGTTTGTTTTGGCATTGAAGAAAGTAGCAGTTTGGTTGGATGTAAAATAAACATCGGACCAGTAACCACTAATCCTTCCAGCTGTTTCATGTCGGGTTTCACACCACAAGCATGACGTACACTGCAAAAA
>NW_018482301.1:0-1738 GCF_002113885.1 Mizuhopecten yessoensis | reverse complement strand
AGCGTCACCAGAACAAAACTTAAACCCTACAACATAGTATCCCAGCTCTTATATGGCTCTTAATGCTAGAGAATGACGGAGCATAATCTTCACTCACAAAGTCTGGGAAGGAAGAAAAAACATTTAAGAATATTTTGGTCCAACACAATATGAAATCAGGGCCCATATTCATGAAACCGTTCTCATGCTCAAACGTTAACTCATGATCTATGCCCAAGACCAGTTTCTTGTTCAAGTAATAAATTAGTAAATAATCACATTTTGTTCATAATTTTGACGAATTTTGAAGAGACTTCGTGCCAAATACCAATTTCATCATTACCACTTGAATTTTTAACCATGTCTCGTGATTTAAGTGAGTAACAAGAAACGGTGTTTAAGCCTGAATCCATGCTTGAGCATGAAAACGGTTTCTTGAACACAGGCCCCGAACCTCTTCAACAGAACATCAAGAAGTCATGGTCACCATAATTAAGACAGGCCAATGGAAATGGCTTGCCTACGAGATCCAGGATTGCACGGAGGCTGATATGATGAAAGATATCAGAAAACATTGGGAAAAGTACAAAGACTGGCCGACAGGAGCGGAGAAATTTCGTTGCTGAACGCCAAACGATTAAATATTCCAAGTGGAAATGACGATGCAGAGCTGCGTTAGTGTACTCCATCGGGTCTATGGTCTCGGAATCAAATCGCTCATTCACCAGATTTCAATGTTGCGCGTTCCCTTCCCCATGGTCTGAAAATGGCTCCTCCTGCACTACGCTGTATTGAGCTGACCTTGAAAGGAAATGGTCACGGTGACTTAAATGTGTGCCTTATATGGACCTTGATTAAAAATGCAAACAATGTGAGATACCGGTTGTCTGGATATTATCTCCCACATCATGCCATCTGCGATTATCAAAGTTGGTACATCTTAGAAGGCGGGGGTGTCAAGTTCAAAATAGGTCATTGTGACATTCATCTAGACCTTTGACCTTAATTAAGAATGCAAAATATGTGTCCGGAGCATATATCCCATATTATTTCACCTGCGATCATAAACAACACATGGTACGCTGGTAGATCTTCCGTGAGCGGGCCATTATCTGTAGGTCTGTATGAATCGAGTCCTTAAGTAGTTCAGCGGTAAGAGATATTAACAATGTGTTGCAATATAATCTTATTCCAAAAAGGTTCACGAGAAACAAGGTTTGTGGGAGTGTTCTGTATTTTAGACCAATACGTTCCTTTTTCCTTGGATGGTCGGAATGTGTCTCGGACAGACGTTGGTAAATCTCAATTCTCTCCAACTGCCTTCTATGGCCGACATGTAAATTTGTATCGAACTGATATACATGATGTTTCTTCCCTTACCACTTACTTTGTATTCGGAGAGTTTATTGTGATTGGAACTCATTGTGGAGATGTTGCATTTCTTTGTCTTTTTGGATCGTCAGTTTTAATATTTAAAAATATGGTTTTAGGAGATTAATTAAAAGTGTTTTTCACATGACTTGCATGTGTCGTCCTGGTTAAACTGTAAGAAGTGTAGGCGAAACTGTTACAGTGTATGATAAAGCATCATGATAAAGCAAGTTGCAGTTAACCTGCGTGTATATAGTAATTAGCCAACGATGTACTACTTTTTGTGATTGGCATGGCAACGAATCCCCAGGAACAAGTGAAACACGTTGCGTTAATCAGCAACTTCCCAAGGTCACCAGATACCCAGTATCAAGTTATGTCCATAGTC
>NW_018482300.1:0-1738 GCF_002113885.1 Mizuhopecten yessoensis | reverse complement strand
GGAGGATGTTTTACTGTAAAAACAGGTAATCCTTTTATTTCAACACTGTTCATGAGTTTAGAATTTCTTTGGGATTTCTTTTCATGGCTCCACATTTGGAGAATGTCTGTCTGTTTGTCCATTTTTTGTTAACGTCCAAACATGAATTTAATGTAGCATCCTTACTTCATCAAGATATCTTAAACTTTCTCACCAGTATATATGTGCCCACATTTAGTCAACAGCAATCACTTTCACTTTGCTACCTGGATAATTACGTTTGTTTCACCACTAAATTGTAGATGCTATGTAACATAGAATATTTCTGTTTTCCAGGTTTAAGGATGACTTTGTGAATGCCATTGATGGAGTGAAGAAACACCTGCTGAGAGAGTCATCTCCCTCCAAACTTTTGTACCTGGGGGAGCTGTTGGGGGGACGTACATTCAGTCCTAAAATGGTAAAATATTTTTAATAAGGACAAACTTTATTTGTACTTGATATAAAATGCCTTAAGTTGAAGTGAAACACTCCTTAACATACAATTCTCAATTTGATTGAAACGAATTCCTTCAGTTTATTCCTTTGTGATCACTACAGTGTTGAATCTGACACCACACGATCATGTTCTGCGAAGCCAGGGGGGTCCCTAGGGAGGTCGCTGAATACAAAATTTCAAATAAAAAAATCTTCCCTTAGACCAAACTTTCACGAGATTGTTCTCTAATCTAATAACTTTTTATTTCCCTTCCTGAATCAGTGACTTTGTGCTAAAATACATTAATTCTGTATTATTTTGCAATTGTGCAAACAAAATTTAATAAAATCATCGTTATTGGGAAATATACTCTCTTCTATTTTGAAGGAGAATGTCACAATGTGTTATAAAAACAAGTCAAAATTACTTGAACCTTTATAAAGTACCTACTCACTTTAATAGATAAAGGACATGGAAGGATATAAAAAGAAATTTAGAGGGTACCTGTTGAAAATGATCATTAGGTGAGCTTTTTTCACTCATTTTTTAAGTAATTTCAATTGACCTTACAGGACCACCTTGTGTGCTACCTGCCAGGTACGATGGCCCTTGGATACAAGAATGGTTTACCGTCAGACCACTTTGACATTGCCAAGCGTCTAACAGAGACCTGTTACCAGATGTACGCCCGGATGCCTACCAAACTCAGTCCAGAAATTGTCTATTTCAGCCAGGCTGCACAGTCTAAAGAGGACCTTATTGTCAAAGTATTTATCTTTATCTCATATTTATCGAACCTAAATGTATTTTTAAGATCTTTATCTGAACATATTTATCCTAGCTCTATCTCAATGTATTGATCATGACAATATATCTGATTGTTTATATCTCAAAGCTTACTGTAAGCTCTCACCTTTTAAACACAAAATACCCAGTGTTGTATTCAGCATTGTAATTACAAAATGAATTGGAAATAAGTTTCCCATGACACAGTACAAATTTTGTTCAAAATACATGTACTAGTTTTAACTCAAAGTGTGGGGTTCACAGATATTCACAGATACCCCCGCTCCCTGCATATTTGTTGCTATAGTATTGAGTACTTGAATGCAAAGTCAAATATTTTGTTGCTGACCACATGAACTTCATTTTATCACACCACACTGTACCTCCTGACCTGAACATCAAGTCTGACATCCATACATAAAATGGTAGTTGAGATATCTTGTGAAGCCTTACGCCTACACTGTATTTTAAAATTGAGGCCATATTGAGGTTGAA
>NW_018482299.1:0-1737 GCF_002113885.1 Mizuhopecten yessoensis | reverse complement strand
TGCAGACATCATCACGTGACTGATATTGCAGACATCATCACGTGGGTATTTTTCTGGTAAGCTGTGCTATGCTTGATTAAATATATCTGGTAAATTTACAACAAGAATCTCTAGTTTTAGAGAGAAAGGACTTCATGACACGTGAAATAAGTTTAGGATGCAGAATGGTGATATGCAATGTGGAGAAGTCAAGTGTTGTAATGGGTGTTCCCTTATGTACAGTCTTGATAGTGAGGCATGTGATAAGAGGAGTCAGAAGTACTATAATACTGCTGAAGAAATGGTACGCACTGACCACAAATGACCATTCAGTCAATTTGTCTTTTTTATTCTGTTTGAAAACTCATGTTATGAGCTATTTGAAACGTGCTATTGTTACTAACCGCTCTGGTATGAACTTTTCCGGATCCGGCCAGAGGTTCTCGTCATAGTGGATTGCCCCTATGGGAATGGCTACTGTGGTTCCCTTTTTTATGAAGATGTTTCCAATCGTAACGTCCTTTGAAGCTGACCGGTCAGTTCTATGACATTAGAAGTAAATTACTACTACAAGGTAGGTACTACCTTAAACAACGTCAGCCCTAACTGCTACTAAATATACATCTTCATAGAAACAGTAATGACCATCAATATGTTTATTACTTGGTTACTCCATTTAATGATCAGAAAGTCAAATATATTTTAACAATCCGATTGCATATAACAATCATCATTACTCTACAATTTACTGATCATTACTCTACAATTTACTGATCATAACTCTACAATTTACTGATCATAGTTTCAATATCAAATGTGATCAAATATGTTTGGCTTTTAACCACTTTCAATGTCAAATATGTGAAATGTGTTTGTGAAAAGGATTAAACTGAGCGACACAGTCCTTGTGATTATATGTCATTTCATCTTGTCTTTCCTTCTGTGTATCGTTAGTCCCCGTTCTCTATTTATCGACTTTTAAATTCAAATTTTGTCTAGGTGTGCTTAAGCTATTGGTATTTTTTCTAATTTACTAAAGCGCGTGCTAATGTTCTTAGCAAAAAGGGTGAGATAGATTACATGGGCTTTTGCGGAGAATATTGACGCATCACTTGGTAGCATGCATCTAGTAGTAGCATTTTTCGCTACCGTGGCCGCGGCAACCTGATAATCATCTTTCGAATCCTCAGAATAAAATGTTTGAAAGTCCTTATATTTTAACTGCAGTTTCGTGAAAGGTGAACGAAAGATTCGGTATTAGATTAAGCTGTCTCATGAAGTGAAAAATCAACCTCCGGCGAAACCAGAAGCCACGGAGGAATATCAATAGTTGCAAATTATTGGATTGTGTCGATATTAATTTGGGCATTTTCCAGAAGGGACGAAATTTGAATACCACAGGTTGGAATACAGTTTGGTTTATTTTGAAGTTTGTACTTTGAATTTTAAACAAGTGAAAAGGCTGGATTTGAAGAGTTTGAATGTAATTGATTTGGTCAAAGCGAGGACAGGCTAGAAATATAATTCCATAGAATTTTTGTTTAATGATGACCCTTATAACCTTGAAAATAGGTAAAGGTAATTTTGCTATCAGAAAGTTTGTCGTTCTTTATCCCAGGATGCTACGAACAAACTACCATGACCTGACGCTAAATTGTTTTAGGAAGAAGTCTCTCAAAAAAGGAGTTACGGACGGACGACAGAAATCGAGAGGCTATAATGACAGCGAGGACAATGACAGCGTGGACAATGACAGCG
>NW_018482298.1:0-1737 GCF_002113885.1 Mizuhopecten yessoensis | reverse complement strand
CTAGAACCTGGGTTGACTTATACGATGACCGAGGTCACTCCTCCTGCAAGTATGTGAGGTATGTTCAGTTGCAAATATGTACATTTGATAGGGTAAAATAGACATATGTTATATAATAGCTTTTGTCGATAGAGTTATTTCCTTTTTACTATGTTATGTATGCAAGTATGTGAGGTATGTTCAGTTGCATGTAAGATTTATATGTTGTATTTGTTTTTTCAACAGGTTTTTTTTAATAGTGGATTAATAAATATATCCAAAGAATACACGGGATCTTACTTGTGATTGCGAACCTCGGTAACACATGTACTGTCTATATGGATCTCCTCTTGTAAAGGCTGGTAACCGACCACAGCGACAAGATCTACCTGGTTCATAGGAACACTCAGTGTTATTAAAAATGTTGAGAAGCTGAAAATGAAGGAAAGGGATCATATGTAGAGAGACTATGCGTAATGGGGAATCGGTTATTACTCAGCTACTACCCAGATGCAAGATTGCCACAGTAATCAAGGCCAGTCAGCCGTAGCTTAACGGTTTGCAATAAACAGACAGATCCTTAAGTCAATAGCCTCAACTGTCCTGTTTTGTGGGAAACAAAACACTTAGCTCTACGTGGCCACCGTCACAATGCAATAAACAAAGAAGTTACTACAAACAGAGGCAACTTCAGCGAATTACTGGAGTTTAGGATCGAAGCAGGTGACACCGTACCTGACGCACACCTGAAGACAGCCAGCAGCAGAGCAACTTAATCTCCAAAACAGCTCAGAATCAACTGATTGCCATCATTGGAAACCAGATCAGGGATACTATCCTGGATTAAGTGAGAAAGGCCAAGTTCTTTTCTATTCTCGCAGACAAGGTAACGGACGTGTCGAACTCGAAACACATGTCTTTAGTGGTGCAATATATTGACAATGTACAATGCTATCAAGGAACAGTTTCTGTGCTTCCTGGGTTGTGAGTGCTTTACAGGCGAGGCTCTTCAAAGAAGATCTGCGACACCCATCAGGACTTGGATCTTCCAATTGAGAACTTTAAAGGTCAGTGCTACGATGGCAGATCTAACATGGATGGACATGTGAAGGGTGTGCAAGGACTCATCAACGACACGGCAATCTACGTCCACCACATTGTCTCGACCATAGCGTTGTGACGGCGTGCCAGATACCAGTGACGAGGAACATGCTAGGAACCTTGAAATAAATCTATTTCTTCTTTAATGCATCGCCGAAACGCCCGAGGCAGCTGGGGTAGATTATCCACCAGGAGAGGAAGACAAAGCTGGTGGACTTATGCAAGACTCGATGGATCGAGCGACATGTAGCCATCGAAGCATTTGGCGAACTCTACCAGGTTATCGTGAGTTGTTTGGAAGACATGGTGGACACCAGCAAGATATGTGACTCTGAAACCCTGGTGAAAACGAGAGGAATTTTAGCATGTTTACTGAACTTTGAGTTCCTTATTGCCTTCAAGAAGTTGAAGAACTGTCTCCGATACTTAAAACCTGTGACCGTCAACGTGCAGCAGAGATCAAAGGATATAATCCAGAGCTACGGAGAGATCAGCCAGGTAAAGGAATGCCTTCAAGGTGTGGCACCAGGAGGCCAAGTACCTAGCTAAGCGCCTTGATGTGGAGCAGAAAATCCCGAGAGTGTGTAAGCGTCAAACCATAAGAAGTAACATACCTGCAACAACTGTTCCCGAGTACTACAGACGAACCATCCTGAT
>NW_018482297.1:0-1736 GCF_002113885.1 Mizuhopecten yessoensis | reverse complement strand
TGTAACGGTCCCTGTTACAACTAGATATTGTTATACTTTATGATATAAAATGAAATGTAAGTACCTTGAAGAGCAACTGATTTAACTTCTGCTTTAGTAAGCTCATGTTGTGTAAACAGTTTGTGTTCTTTGTTCCTTAAGTTATCTTGGTCATTGTAGAATCCTACCATTATTGTCGACTATGTCTTGTGTTAGATATGACTTACATATAATCTATATATACGGTATATCTCGCGCAAATTGTGGTTTAAAAATGTTTCCATGTTTCGAATATCTCCAGTAGAATTCCAACAAAATCATTTCTTCTGATTCGAAAATAAATAAATAATATATAAAAAAAAACAGGTATTGCTATTAAGAAGTGTTAATTCTCTCAAAATTTAGGTGTACTGGGTTGCGTTTGAATGTGTTATAGAAGGTGCCCGAACGTGCATTGTATTTAAGCGCGCGCGTGTTTATGTATACTGCACGCTATGCGTTCCAGGTGTTTATGAACAAGTAGGACAAACATACCACGTAATTGAGCAAATGTATTTTTTTGTTCATAGTCCAATTGAATATATAAAGATATTTGAAGACTTCTGCTTCGTATTTCAAAATCGATAGATAAATCACTCAATAAATATTAGGTATGCTGTACATTGAACACATCGTCATCATATGTCATCTTAGCTCATCTATGTGATGAGATGACGTCAGAAAAAACAAGGGGTTGAAACAAGCAGCATATATAAACTGTCGAATGAATGAAAGAAAGTCTTTATTTTGGGGATACATTTTTCTTTATCGGTACCTATATTTGAAAAGACTTTAATAAAAATTGACTTCTTGCTTTTACCAATTCAGTTATTCCATCTAAATACAACGTAATAGCTTATATTCCCCATTCCACGTTGATAAATAGGTTGCCCATGCTTATTTCGGATTCGTTGTAATCTACGTACAACATATGTACATGCAGGACATTCTCAGATCTAAGCATTTATCCGTTGTCTGGTTTCACATCTATTGGTGAAAACATATTTTATTATACTTCAATTAAGTTAATTGGTTGTTGGTTCTGGGAACAGTTTTTTTATTGTGCTATAACAAGTCACTCTTTATTCTTAATTATTTTTATTTGATTCATTTCCTTTCTTCTGGCAAATTGAAATTATGCCCATTTCTAACAAAGTAGTGAAGTTAAAATTCTTAATAGAAAAAGGTAAAAGGTATCTCCTACCAATTCCCAAGTCACAATAAGACTTTGCTTAGGCTAAATATTGTGTGCAATAGTTCTGCATTAAATTGATGTACACCCAGATACTTCGTATGACGTTATTGCTATACGTGCAAGAGGACGTCAACAAAACGAGATAAAGTGACAATTTATCCCGCTTTTTTTGTACCTCACTGAATGCGTGTGTAATCCGCTTCACTATTGATGCAGTTGTAATTCCTAATCAAACTGATGGGAGTTTTTAACAGAGAAAGGGTGATTTCAAAAAGTAGAGAAACAGCTATTTTATTGTTGTAAAATAAAATGTATTCGTTTGAAGATTTTCTGGGAGTGTCCTCTTGTTAATTTGAAGTGACTCGTTAATCGTACATATTATTTGTTTATATACATTAATCAGGTCTCCTCTGATTCTACGGTGTACACAATATTGGTAATTTTAATCTTAGTAGACGCTCAGTATATGCTAGATGTTTTAGTTTTGTTGCTCTTCGTTGAACATTTTCAAGGAGATCTATAT
>NW_018482296.1:0-1736 GCF_002113885.1 Mizuhopecten yessoensis | reverse complement strand
CATCGGGTCAGCTTAACACATGGACAAGTTAAGGCGGAGTAACAGTTAAACACATGGACAAGTTAAGGCGGAGTAACATCTGACACTTCACAGTCTATTTTATCCAGATTTCTTTTTTCAAGAACAATTTCAAAACAGTTTCAAGAATGCACAAATAAACATTACAAATACATAAATAGTAACAACTTGCTTAAGTTTCGTTTATTTACTAAGTTATTTATTTATTCTTATAAACGATAAATTAGAACTTCCTTTGAAGTGTAAAATAAATAAATAAATGAAATAAATAAACGAAACTTCAAGCAAGATGTGACTATTTATGTACTCTTGTGTAAATGTTTATTTATGCTTTCTTTGGGGAAAAAACGAAACTTCCATATTTTTTTTAATTTATTCTTTTAGTAATAAATAAGAGCTCCTCGTGAAGTGTTAAATAAATAAAAATATGAATAACTTAAAGTTTCGTCTTTTTTCTCCACTTAGAGCACACGAACTACAGCAAAGTAGAATAAATTAATGTTTGGCCACATATTAATAATGAGTAGAAACGGAGGAAATAATACAACAGAACTTTACTAGTATTCCTGGTTTTCGGCGATGCTGTAAGTAGGAGCAGAACTTTGCTAGTATTCCTGATTTTCGGCGATGCTGTAAGTAGGAGCTCGCCTCACAGATGCCGCCAGTTTTATGAGATTGCCCTGTAAAACATACATCAGGATTGCAGCCCTATTCAACAGTCATAAATGTATCAAAGCCTGGCTTTATCGTAAGGTTTTCTCATTCTAGTTTTCGCCACGTCGCCCATTTAAATTATTTATGATATCAAAAACGTCACTGATTACAGACTAATTTATTGACACAGTGCAAAAGAACGCCTTTGTGGAATGTGTTTTACACATTTATTTGTTCGTTCAACAGTTGTTCTCTGTATGTGTATATAGCCAATGACTCGCTCCGCTGTACCTTTACGGCTCAATGAATCGCTCTAATTCATGTGTATGGCCCAACAAAACGTTTCCAGGTACGTATATTTCTCAATGAAACGCTCCAAGGTAAAACATATACATGTATTACCCGATGAGTTATTCCAAGGTACATGTATGACCCAATGAATCGTTCTAAGGTACATGTTTGTCCCAATGAATTGCTTCAATGTACATGTTTGTCCCAATTACTCGCTCCAAGGTACATGTATGACCCAATGAATCGTTCTAATGTACATGTATGACCCAATGAATCGTTTCAGTGTTCATGTTTGTCCGAATGAATCGTTCTAAGGTACATGTATGACCCACTGAATTGCTCTAAGGTAGTTGTATGACATAATTAATCGGTCCAAGGCACATGTATGACCCAATGAATCGTTCCAAAGTAGATGTATGACCCAATGAATTGCTTGCTCCAAGGTACATGTATGACCCAATGAATCGTTCTAAGGTACATGCATGACCAAATGAATTGCTCCACGGTACAGGTATGACATAATAAATTGCTTTGCAAAATTCCGGCATTAGGGTCGAATGAATCGCTCCATGTACATACATATTACAATTAATCGCTCGAAGGTACACATGTGACCCAATTAATCTATCACATGTTCATTTATGAGCCTATAAATCGCTCAAAAGTGCGTGTGTGACCCAATGAATCACTCCAAGGAACGTATTTGACCAAATGAATAGCTCAAAGATACGTGTATGACCCGATATGACCCATTGAATCGCTCCGATGTACGT
>NW_018482295.1:0-1736 GCF_002113885.1 Mizuhopecten yessoensis | reverse complement strand
ACTTCCTGTTTCCGTTTATCAATACACTCCAATGACCTTAAGACACACATGCAGTAGGACACAGCAGGTCTATTCTTGGTTTTTTCAAAGTCCTTTCAAACAGTCGTCAATGAAGAGACCATTTCGATTCAGCAGGGGTTTTGAACACATTCCTTTCATTTTGTGAATCTGCTGTGGGACACGGGTTGATCTGCTGGCCTAATAGCAACCCTTTTAATCCTTTTTTCGTTTCCTATCTTTCCCGTGTTTTTTGTTTTCTATCTACTTTCGGTTTCCGGCGATGGCTTCCTAGGTACCCGTCCTCATATGACGCTGGCTTATTGCCACGACTCTAAGCCCCAAACAAACAATCATAATCTCCATTTTTATATTTAAGTGCTGATATATACATACATGTATAGCATTGTATACCTGTCCGATTGGCATTGAAGGTGCCTCCCAACTTCCTATTCCTAATGATTATCATAAACCAATGTGGAGCGCTTTTGCATTTACTTTAAAATCGGACTGTCATGTGAAAATGAGAAATGAAATATTTGTTAAGGACTTTGAATTCGACATTGTTCTTGTGTATTGCAAAAAAGGAATATTTTAAAAAGGTTTGTTATATACACCAAATATGAGGTTTTTCATATATGTGGCCCTTCGGCTCGGGAGAACAAATCGGTACACTTTCAAGGGTTTTTGTATCTTTTTAATACACACAGAAACCTATATGAACAGAATGATACGAAACTATCACTATGATAGTTACAATATACATATATACAGTTTACTTTCATTTTACGAATAATTACTAAAACTTTCACTATGAGTAAAAATATAAATGAGACGTACCAGGGACCTCGGAAGAATGTGTGAGCTTCGTCCTACTCGGCAGCGTAGTGTGAAGTAGATGAGGGTGGTGACGTGCGCGTCGAAATACGACACACATGGTGGTGTGAGTATGCAAAACACTCCCCGCACATGTTATGACACTAGTAAGGGACGTACAACACATGGACACTGTGTGACTTAGTACAATGAGTACACACTGTCACATATATACATTAACAGATTAAGCTGCTATCGCGAACACTACATATGGAAAGGGAAGGACACTACCTTCGGGGCGTGACCATAATGTTCATCCAATTTCTGCTCAGCCCAAACCTGCTGTGATAGATTTTATGAAATTATTGAAGTCAGAGCTGTTACTTACTTCTGCTTATACTTTTCTTCAGGAAAGTTCCGGGTATTGCAATTGCCTACAGTTTAATCACGATATACCGTCGCAACTCTCAGAATATGGTAGGATAACACCTTATCCAGCTCATATCATGTAAAACCACCAACAGTAGCAACGATTTTAGGATAATTTTTGTAAATTTTCTTCAAAGTCTGTGAAGCTTTGCTGTTGGATGATGACGTTAAGACCATTCAAAGTTTTGGAATCAAGTAAGTACAGTACCGTGTATGTGAAACATCCGAAGTTTTCTACATGGATTACATGAATGGCTTTAACTTTTACATTGACCACTTAAGCATTTATTACAGGTTAAATGATAAAGTGAACTGTACTTTGAGAAAATAGTTTTAATTTTTCAACTCACGCATTATGTTTGCTGATAAGCACTTACGTTTTCATGGATACGATTGATTATAGCTTGTAAATTATCTTGTTATGGGGAACATATGTATTACTATTATATTATTATATTATATTTACATTCTGTATGCTTAGACCCATTGACAAA
>NW_018482294.1:0-1736 GCF_002113885.1 Mizuhopecten yessoensis | reverse complement strand
CAGAGCTAGTTCAGCGTAATTCTACAACCTTGGGCCTACAGAGCTAGTGCAGCTTAATCTATCACCAGTAATGATAACTAATCAGTGTTGGTGCAATGGTCTCTTTTTGTCCTCATGTCATCCATGCTGAAATACGACTCCCATTTATATTGTGTAAATTATCCCGAGTACTTGCACCGTATCAATCATTTAATGCACATGCTGTGACAATGTAACTGCTGCCTTCCTTATCAATTATTAAATATCATAAATAGCATTAAGAGAATCAGAAACCGGCGTGTTTTGCTGCCTGACATGCTTGAATCGTGAACAATGCTTTCGAGAGCAGCGCTGTAATATTAATAATATTTGCTGTGAACAGTGCGATAAAATCTCTCAGTATGCTATAGAGCTTTAGTCCCAACATCATGCACCAAGTATCCGGTTAGAAGCATGTTGATAGGTTTTTTATTGGGACAGGCCTATTATAAGTTGACTGAAGAAATGGCAATTTTTGTTATCCATGAAAAGTTCAAGATAACTAAGTACAACTGTATTTCTCCATTATAGTTTCAATTTACGCTCTTTATCCATCTAATTGTTTTTTCTCTCTGTTCCAGAGTGTTGAATTATGTACATTTACTAGACAAAATGAATTATAGTATGTGTCAAATACCGATGATAGCGATTACAATACACCAGTGATTAGAGCTACCGAGTGTTGTGTCTGGACTGGAGGGGTGCTAAACAGCCAGAAAATGTACCACACTAATTGTGTATAATGGTGGTTTACGAACATCATTACACTTTTTGAATGATTTTTTAAATAGGCGCAATAGGTGTAATTATCTTTCATACATATTATCACACATTATGTACAGATATCGTAGATCACTTGGTATGCAATTATCGGATTTAATATATTTCACGATACCATGTTATATTACAATATGTTGAACATCGATTCAGTGGAAGCTCCTTTGAAATTAGATTGACTTTTTTACCTTAATTGATTTCCGTATCCTTTTGATCAAGTCACGTCATTTCAACAACAGGTTGGATGTTGACAAGAAGAGGAACAAGCAAGACAGACCAGCTTATCACAAATTTGATATATGACACAGCTGTTCATGTACAGTACATCACACTCCAAATATAAAACAAATACCTCAGTCATCTCATCGATACTACAACTCTGAAAATGAATCAGATTACCAGAAACAGGTTAATAAATAGCTAGGTGTAAATAGAACAAAACAACAGAGGAAGGAAATGGAACACTAAAATTGAGTTGGGTATTCACAGTATATTAGTAACACTGGGTAGGGAATTGCTGAGTAACACTTGTGTACATGTCTAGGGCCATCACATAATTTGTACATGTCTAGGGCCATCACGTTATGTGTACATGTCCAGGGCCATCATGACATAAACTTTGCATCATGGGCTATGTCATAGTCTGTACATGTCCTGAGGCCAACATGTCATATATGGAAAGATTTATCAGGATTGAGCCACATTGTTATGAATGAGTTCATGTCCAGGGCCATCCTTTCATGAATGTGTACATGTCCAGGGCCACCATGTGATACATGTGTACATGTCTAGGGCCACAATGTCATACATGTGATGATGTGTTCATGTGTAGGGCCACCCTGTCATGCATGTGTCCATGTCCAGGGCCATCATGTCATACATGTGCACATGTCCACGGCCACCATGTCATACATGTGTACATGTCTAGGGCCACCATGTCA
>NW_018482293.1:0-1735 GCF_002113885.1 Mizuhopecten yessoensis | reverse complement strand
GTGCTCTGCATGTTGCATCAGTACCTTTTGCATACCCTGTACCCAGCTATTCAAAGTGTGATTAGCTTCACAAGTCGTTGTGGCAAATTTTCAAAATGTGATTTTTGAGAAACATCGGCAAATATTTTTGTGTTTTTGTTGCCATTGGACGATCATTTTAAATCCTAAAACATACAACTTTAGTTTTGAATTTCAATATTTTTGAAAACATGGTGGTTTAAAATACTGTGGTAAGTTGATGTTAAGCTAACTGGGCCTTTGAAGAAAACGGTCAATGGCACCAGTAGCTTAAAATGGAGCTCACAGTTTAGAGGCTCAGAGGTGCATATACAGCCGAATACACTTCAGTTGTTTTGTGGAAACTGTATAGTACAGAGTGTCAAACTACTGCCATGCTATTATTTAATGTTTCAATTTCACTGATTTAGTTTTGCAATTATTTAAACCTAAAAAAATGTTTTACAATATTCTCGACATTTCTGCTCTGTTTATTTGATGTGAAACTATGTACAGTGTGGTTTGTGTTCTCCAGGCCAACAAACAGTTGAGCATGTAGTTTGTTTTCAGGTGCCTCTACGGTATGCCAACACTTTTAAATCTTATCAGAGATCATTCGAGGACAGTGCAGCAGTTCTGTGGATAGTTTTTGTTTAGTATACTGCACTCATCCGTTTTTAGCTCACCTTGCACAGAGTGCTTGAGTGCTCATGTAAATTAATGGTACGGTCATCCATCATCTATCTGTCCATCATATGTGCCGTGCCAAATTTAGCCCACCTGGTACAAAGTGCCAAGTTCTGTAAGGCTTATTGATACCTAGCCTGTAGTTCTTGGTGGTGGTGGTGGTGGTGTGGTGGTGTGGTGTGGTGTGGTGGTGTGGTGGTGGTGGTGGTGGTGGTGTGGTGGTGTGGTGGTGGTGTGGTGGTGTGGTGATGTGGTGGTGTGGTGGTGGTGGTGTGGTGGTGGTGGTGTGGTGGTGTGGTGTGGTGGTGGTGTGGTGGTGGATATGTCTATGAAGTTTCATTACATATTCTGTAATACATTGTTATCAGTTATGGTAGTGTGGCCACAAAAAGTTTGATTTGAAATCTGACCTCAATTCATGACCTTAATTCCCAAGTATCCCAAGAGCACTACAATTGGCACAAATTACATATACATTAACGTACATGCATAGATTACATAAAATAACATTGGTCTGTTAAAAAAATGCCAACAGTTTAATATCAAAAAAGAAAATAACAAACAAAATGACTAAAGATCACAAAAAAAGCAATTATATTGTCCTTCGATTGAATTATGAACTAACCATCCCTTAAATTAAAGTACAGCTTACAAAAATAGGTATATATTGTATTTAGGAATATAACTTAATTGGATATATATAAAAGACAATTACAACTGCCTAAAACAATGAATTAAAAGCACAAGAAACACTTTAAGACAATGCAGACAGTGTAAAGAACATATTTCAATAACAACTGTAGTTGACAGTTTAAAGTTCAGTTTAACAAGAACTGATTCAAACTTCTAGTACATTGCAACAGTCAAACAATTTTGTTGGATCTCTTTTGAGAATTGTTAGGTATCCATCAGACTGACAATTTCTGACATAAAAGTAACATTAACTGATAAAAGTGACAACAGAACTCTTAAACACGTGAACACAAACTATCTTTAAAACAGTCATAAACAAGAGGCCCATAGGGCCTGTATCGCTCACCTGAATATGTTT
>NW_018482292.1:0-1735 GCF_002113885.1 Mizuhopecten yessoensis | reverse complement strand
CATCAACATTCACACAACATAATTACGTCAATATTGACATCAACAGTCACACAACACAAAGACGTCACTTTTGATCGAAAAATTCACGCAACACATTGGCATAATTACAGAGCTACAAAGTGCTTATCGTGTTACCAGGATTTCGGTCTAAATTCAGGAAACGGACACCGGATGTACCGATTGTAGTAGACGGACATGATAGGAAACTCGACCATTGTATTGAATTGTGTCAGCAAAAGGTGTTCAAAGACTCGTAGAATGCACCTGACCAGTACATTGGACGCCGTAATTAAAATCGATTAACGATTCACTCCCTCCCTAATTGGTGATTATCGCTAATCAATGCGTACAGTAATCGACGGAACGAGTTGACAGTTGACATGGCTTGGTTACCCTATAGACTGCCTAACCTGCCCCGCCCCCTCCGAGAGGCTGACCAGAAACACAGACACATCACGTGTTCCATTACATACGGCACGCCCAGCCTAATTGAAACTTTTAATGGCATTCTTCGCAGGTAAGACGAGTCAAGTTTGGGTCAAAGTTGACAAAAGAAGGCATTATGGGATGTAGCACCAGCACAACAAACATGGAGGGGACGAAGACTCCACTGTCATCTGGCGACAAAATACTCATCAAGCAATCCTGGAGTCAGTTCACCAGCACAGGCAGCCTGGCAGATGTAGGTGTATCAATGTTTGCCAAGTAAGCTAATCATTATTAATGACGAAGTCTTAATAGCATGCAGTTCTATTTACTGTGTGTAGATTGTCCATGGTTGAACTGTATACACTTGAACGGCTATAATGTTTATCGGGCCACGTGTTTAATTAATATACCGACGTAGTAAAACGCTAGAGAAACTTAAAAAGGTATTCATAGTAAAAAGATATTAAATTAGTTACATCGCATTTTAATTAGTTTTATATCAAATAACCGTTTTATGCTTATAAACTGTTACTAGTATATATATAAGCGTAATATACACATCAATTGCTCGCCAGCTCCTATGTAAAACAAATTATTCACCTCGTAAAATTAACAGTGCACGACAAATTAATCTGAATTAAAGAACTCATTTGTTAATTGAAAGGTTATCTATGACACGGTATGTATATTCGCAAGTCACATTCATCACTTTGTAACTCCCGAGGGTAACATCACTTTTCATACTCCCGAGGGTACACGTAACATTACTTTGCATAAACCCGAGGGTAACATCACTTTGCATACTCCCGAGGGTAACATCACTTTGCATACTCCCGAGGGTAACACCACTTTGAATACTCCCGAGGCTAATTTGCATGGACCCGGTGATCAAACTGATATTTCAAACTTTCCACGATCAAATGTATAAAAAACATTAAGAAAGCAAATGAATTTAAGTTAAAAAATAACTAAAATAGAGCTAGCGCTAAAAGTCATACAGTTATGCTACGTGTACAACACAGGTAGACCTAGGAGGGCATGATGTCATGTTACGTGTACAACTCAGTAAGAGCTAGGAGGGCATGCTGTCATGAAACGTGTACAACTAAGGTAGAGCTAGAGGGCATGATGCTGTGTTATGTGCACAACTTATTGAGAGATTGGAGGGCATTATTTCATGTAACATGTACAACTCAGGAAGAGCTAGAAGAGCATGATGTAATGTAACGTGAACAACTCAGGGAGACTAAGAATGAATCAGGTCATGGTACGCGTACAACTAAGGTAGAGCTAAGAGGACATGATG
>NW_018482291.1:0-1734 GCF_002113885.1 Mizuhopecten yessoensis | reverse complement strand
CTCCGAACTCTAGACGGACGCTCTACCAATTGAGCTACCTGGTCTCTCTGATGGATCTTTTTCATGTATCAAAATGTTATTTCCCTCATTCAGAAATGAGCGAAATTAAGCTAAATCCGGGAATAAATTATCGACATCTCAGATGGCTGAAGAAGAGGAAGATGACTATTGGGTTTGGGACCTAGGTCAAATTAAAGGTCACAGTAGCTATAAACAGATTGAAATTTTGCGAAATTGTTGATTTTTGAAAGTTATCGCCTGAACATCATATCTAAACCAAACTTAGATGGGTGTTGCTGCTTTCAAAAGGAATATTTCTATTGGTCTAGGGGTTATTAGGGGGGAAATTATGGTCAAGGCGGCTTTAAATACACTATTTTCTGGAGTATGTTCGTATTTTAAATATGAACAAATGTCTATTATCCCGTGCTATAATTTATGCCCAAAACCAATAGGGAGACGATATCGGTCCAACCAACCTTTCATCTTGTTTAAAGAGAGGGAGTCATGAGTTTTCACATTCTACACAGAATGAGGTCGCTATTCTGTCTTTTTATTTCATACTCTGGTTACTTTGAAATCTTTGAAAGGTCAAATCGGCAATTCCTAAGATCTATGGCAATCGGATTGCTGTATACAGAGCTTGCCTCGCCAGGGGCCTCATGCCGAACACCTGCACACCTCAAACTTAAAGATAATCGTCTGTTTATGACAGACGCATGTTGTCTTCTTTACGAACAGATGATGCTTTCTTTTTATTCAACATTTGTTAAGAAATGATCTCATCCTTTAATCATACCTCCGGGTTAAACTCCGGTCACATAATTAACCGTTACTATTGTTGTGTAGGATACAGCTCGACTTCTACCTCTGATAATGTTTTTTTTTTTTCAGGTTGTTAAAACGACGTATTCACCTCATTCAAAGTCTATACTAATGTTATACTCAAATTAATAAGTGGGGTACAACAGACAACCAATTAGTGTTTCGACTTCCTTCTCGGTAAATAATTCTCCTTGACTGGTTAAAGAAAGCATTATCGACATCACCGATGTGCTGTATTTTGCATCATACTTCAATCTAACGACCATGAGATAACCGACATTGTACATGTACATACTGTGCGCGTGCATGATAAGTACAGTCAAGGTCGTTTAAAGAGGATACAAACGGATCGTTTTTGTGGTTCTCTTCAAAATTGTATGCATATACATTATAACGATATATCCTATTTTCACTGCAGTGGTTATATACTGCTCGAGTTAGGTTTGTACATTTGTACACTTTTAAATTCGGATGATACACTTTAAAATGTTGAAGAAATGATGTGGCTCGCTAAGACATAGGATCAAGGTCGAACGCAGAGTTCAGCAAATTTAGCGTTCCGATAATTGCCCTGACAATCATTTTAACACGATATGGTGTTTTTCCCATATACACTACTAAGTACATATATATAGCTAGAAAAGTTTTGTAAAGTAAACATATCCTGCTTCTGCTTTGATGGAAATTTACAAAGTCTTAACAAAGTCAATGAAGTGGAAAATGTAGGTCACAGCGACCTACATTTGATATATTGATATCTGGACTTCACGTATCATAGAAATGGAGAAGATGCAAAATCTAGCCAAGATGCTGTACAAACTTACGCGCAGACAGAAGGAAAACGGGGAACAATTCATGCCCCTCCACTTTGCTGTGAAGGCATAAAATGAGGGGGGGGGGGGGGGGGGG
>NW_018482290.1:0-1733 GCF_002113885.1 Mizuhopecten yessoensis | reverse complement strand
GTGTAGGACTTGGTAATATTGTAAAGTAAGTTCAGAAACACACTAACACTCCAAACTTTGTTCAGGAACACGCCAACAGTACAAAATACGAGAACAAATGTACGCTAGCAGTGCAAAGTAAGTAGAGCAGCAAGCTTACACGTCACTGTTAATACAGTGCAATCTTAGCACAGGAACACGCTAACAACACCAAGTTCGCCTGTATGTAAGTGTTTGAACACCATGATTAAAAAATCAAAATTGTTAGATTGATTTTTTTTTCGGGAGTATGCTAAAATTACTATCTGTGCAGGAATATGCTAACGGTACAAAGGAAGTGCATGAACATGTAAATATTACAAAGTAATGGTTATCTTTGGTGGTCTTTAGTGTCACAGAAAAAAGGAAACACTTGTTCAACTTTTGACAATAAAATGTCCTGTTAATAATGTACATGATCAAGTCAATCTTAATTCTTCAGTGTATTAAGTGTGTAAATACAGTGTATAAGTATGTTGATATGATGGTACATCATGCTGCATAAACTTCAGACATTAAGGAGGACTGTTTTTCCAAATATACGTCTGCTGAAATACGATTTTAACTAGTTTTATAATAACTTAACATACACATTATATATTCAGTTCATAATCTTTAGGCCAAATAACTATCAATTTTTGTCTAGGCCTTTAATTATAAAAGTGTCATCTAAAAAATGCTCATTGATTTGTGCTATTCACTCCATATTTTGAAAACTATCAGTCTATGAGCATGCAATGCATTACACTGGTTTTTTAAATATAGATGGAATACAAGAACATCAAAGTGAAATAATGAATTTGGTTACAAACAATGTTCCTTTCCTCGTGGGAACTACATACACTGGTAAAAAAAGAAGATTAAACTGCCATTTCAAAACTTTCTTGAAATATTCCTGTAATAAATTATTGTAATTGTGCACTATAAGATGATGAGTCTCCTTCTTGTTTTGAATTGAAAAAAGTAAACAATGTCTGCCCTGACAAGATCATGTTCATAAACATTGTCTAAACAGTAAGGGTAATTGATAAGTGTTAGAGACGAGGCATCACAGTTGTCAGAAAAAAACATACTTTTATTTCTTGATTGATTAGTATTTCAGCACAACAACTTTTCATTTCTGAAATATTCTAAAGCATATTTTAATTTATATGCCTAAGCCATGAATTAAACTTCCCTTGGCATGAGGCATTGTACATGCATTAACAGTGTGCTCTTCTGTCTATCTGCCATCTGCAAAATGGTTTAAATTATTTTCAAATCTTGAAATTTCTGGAAGTAATAAGTAGAATATAGCCAAACTTTCTAAACTCCTGTTTAAATTGATATCAGCAAGAAGTGTGAAAGCTACTAAAGTTATCAGTATAAGATTTCTAGATCACTTGGTTATAAAAATGAATAATTTATTTCTCGCACAACATTAACTGGAATATATTACCAAACTTGCTACAGCTGTTCATCAACACATCAACAAGAGATGGGGAAGGCTGTGAAGGCTAGAGGTCAAAGGTAACCTGGTCAATATTCTGCATGTCAAAAATAACCCATTTAATGTTCTTTCAAATCAAGGGTAACACTGGCAATGTGCCGAAGTTCAGAGTTAATCAAGTCAATGTCCTGAAGGTCAAAGGTTAACTCAAACTTAGATAATATCCTGAAGGTCAGAAGTAAGCCAGTCAATGCCATGAGGTGGAAGATATTCCAGTCATTATCCC
>NW_018482289.1:0-1733 GCF_002113885.1 Mizuhopecten yessoensis | reverse complement strand
AAAGCCTCTGTGAACACATCCAGACTACACAAGCAAACTATTTTTTTGAATTCTTATTTCATTGTTTATGTTTAGTAACATACAACATAAATAGATGTAGCTGCGGTTTGAGCGGAAATGCTTACAGACTTCCGGTGACGTGGTCGGGGCGGAGTTAATTGGTAGGCGAGGTCGGAAATTGATAGGAACTCGATATCCTGTTTATAAAAACAGTCAAAGAGCACTAAGTATGTATAAAACATTTACTGTGTGCTTTACTGTTCACCCGTCACAGTTAAGTAAAGGTGTGGGTAATTCACCTTGTGATATCTTGCACGAGGACGCAGTCATAAAGGCCTATAATAGAACAATGGGAATTTCCTTCGGATTTCGCGGAAATTCCAGTTATAAAATGATATATTGATTTTTTTTCTTTTTGTATCTTTTCAAGGGTCTCTGTGTATTCTTACCTTAAATTTGATCAGATCTTGCCTTAGTTTTGTCGATTTTGAATTAAAATTACGGGTTTTTTAACACATCCGTTTTCTAATTTTTTTCTAGCAGAAATTTGTTTCAGTTTTGTCTTCATCTTCGGGTCGGAATAGTCACTGTAGTCTCAATTTCTTCATCCTACAGAAATGTCCATATAGCCCATTGGGCCGGGTCCTTCGTATTAGAACTTGTGTGTTTAGCAGCATATAATAAAACAATTATTGATTTCTATTGAAGTTAATCCAATTATTTATTAACCTTTATTAAAGATATGTTCCTCCTCCGGCTTCGGTAAATGTTATATTTCTCTCATTGATAAATCATTGTTTCGACCTCAACCGAGGTAAATAATTGTCTGATATTGCATGGTCATTACTTATATTAAGGTTTTTCAGAGCAATGTATCGATTTCGTTTGAGGAAATTGAAAAAAAAAATATGAAAGCAATTAGTCTCAGTTTTAACATGGTTTAAGACAGAAGGGCTTCAAATAAGATAGTTGTGAAAAATGAAGAATTATTAAAACGATATAATGATACATGTTTTAGGGCCATAAATGATAAGGAGATTGGGCAAAAATTTCAGTAAACTTCTTTTCCTTAAAATACTGGAACACATTTAAAATGTTATACATGTACACAGTAAAATAGAGTAAAATTGGAAATGATTGCCCTGACACTAGACTTAGACATTTGGACAGTTCGTCGTCAAAATGTTTGAGTCTGGTGTCATAGCCAGAGGAAACTCGGGCTAGGCTAAGAGGTGCACATGCAGAAAAAAACCCTAAAGCTGTTCAAATTGGTAATGATGTCTGCATATTTTCATGAGACTACTTTTCATTTTAATACACTTCGCATGAACGGCATTAGCTTCGCTACACCGCTTTTTATAGTCATAATGAAGTTTACCCAGTCCACGCTTTCATTAATATTGGGAAACCCAGATTCGATCCCTATATATAGCTGTGATATATATTTTCATCACACGGGTATGCCCCCCACACATTATAATCTCAGTTGCGTAAAGCTGATCAAATAAAATTCCTCGGGCGTTGTATTATTTGATTGATGGGCAGAGATCAAGTAACTAAGTTATTTGACTAGTCTAACGGAAACATTATGTTACAGACTTGACAGAGACCAAACATTCCATTTATCAATTTACTTTGTAATAAGGAAGTCAATGGGTCGTCAACATCCCGTCACGTGTAAGTACAGAAGGTTTAGTCTCACCTAGCATACATTTCTAAAATACCTAGTCTCA
>NW_018482288.1:0-1733 GCF_002113885.1 Mizuhopecten yessoensis | reverse complement strand
TATATCAGGTGACCGTTAAGGCCCATGGGCCTCTTGTTTTAGTTCGTCTTTACATCCCAAAAAAGGACTAGACAACAAATATCACACAAAATTGTTAAAACATTGCACGTTAAGTTCCGACCTATACTTTATGTCAGAATTATCGTAGCGAAAAAAACATTTGTTTATTCTTTTCTTCATGGGGCGGAAAGACGAAACAACGAATGGACGATAGTATTGCCCCACCAGGAAGGTAACCGTATCTCCGTGATTAGTGTTCGTCGTTTTTCCGCTTGTGATTTCTTGTATTTTCCTGACGAAATGACAAACACACGAGATCATTTGAATGATAAAATCACGTTTTTCAGGTTGGAAACAACGAAATGGCACACATACGCCCCCGTAGAAATAGAATAGTATATATATGGGATATTCGAATAGTGGTCTGTTCTGCTAAAATCACCTATTCAATTCTGTTCTAACAATTCACACAGATGTGTTAATACATTTGTAGATGTCGTCCAGTGGTGAATGGCCACCTTTAAACATACTACCGGACATCATAAACAGTATCTGTAGTAAACCTGTGGACTTCCCTCCGTGTCGCTATCTCTGTTTCTCTTACAACGTGATTATATTGTTTGTCAATTGTACAATTTCATGAGAGTTTCACACGGGACAAAGATAGTAAGGTATAGAGGAATACAGCGTACATGTCCATATCGATATGTCGGAAGTGTAATCAATAAGCAGGTCCGTATCGATATGTCGGAAGTGTAATCAATAAGCAGGCCCGTATCTATGTAATTATTGCAATTTCTACTCAAGTTGAAATCAGTGAAACTTCCAAATCTTGTCTGTTTCATTTGCTCGTGACCACACTGACCAGATTAGCATTGCATATGCGTTTATCTTACTTCTAATTTCAAACCTTTTTATAACGTTAGTTCGAATTCGTAGTAACAGTAAAATGTTTTAATGTTTTGATTGACATAAACAATACTGAATTATTTAAATACATACTTATACCGATCATTTTTGTAATATATTTCTTTTATATTAAGAATAATTTAATTTCGACATGGCCCATGACAACGAAAATGAAAAAACGAGCTATATTTAAACAAAGACATCCACATACTCCAGTATATCTAGTGCCTAATTTTACATTCTCTGTATATATACAAACACGGGCTCTAGGTACAAACAAACACGTTAAATACCGTTTAAGAATTAAACATTGCTTTGGTGAATTTCATGGGATGAATTGAGTTGGTCTTGAGACAATGGCAACAGGAGTAGATTTTTTTCTCTCTTTTTAGACATCTTCGATTACTTTTACTAGCGGGTGGAGGCGGGAGGGAGCAGCATCACCGATGAGTCCATACACGGACGAAACAGCTGTTAGATGATGTGTAATTCATTTTGTGGCATACTATATAACCACATTTGAAGGTTGAATCACCTGTATATGTGTGTTTGTGTGTAAGGGTGTGTGTGTGTGTTACGTTTATCGTTCTAAAACGAAGTCAACGAAATCGTCAGAAGCAAGATTAAATCTTGAAATATTAAAAAAGTTAACATAAAAAACACCTATACTACAGTCATGTACAGTGATACATTTTAAACTACGGTATGATCTCATTTAGCAATGGATCAAGACACACCAGTCCTGTCTTTGCTAATGTGGTTATTTTATCTATGTTAACGCTGTGTTTTGTCTTTATTTCGTTTTGTTTTGTCTTTGTTTGTTA
>NW_018482287.1:0-1733 GCF_002113885.1 Mizuhopecten yessoensis | reverse complement strand
TCACACACATTATTCAAAAGTGTTTTCTGTATTCAAATGTATTTAGTTCGCTT
This sequence comes from Mizuhopecten yessoensis, assembly GCF_002113885.1. Lineage (NCBI taxonomy): Eukaryota > Metazoa > Mollusca > Bivalvia > Pectinida > Pectinidae > Mizuhopecten > Mizuhopecten yessoensis. The sequence continues at coordinate 1,680 of NW_018482287.1, read as the reverse complement.
GGAATAACCGTATACATTTCGTTTCGTTCCCGTTTCGGTTCCGATTCGGTCCGTTTTGGTCCATTTCGGTGATTAGATGCACCGCAAATCGGAAACGAAACTTGCAACTCGCACGGCCCTAGTGCGTTACGTGTAGGCCCTATACGAAGAGGATTTTGCGCCTATATAGCATTATGGCGACGAATGAACATAGTGTTATCAATGAAGATAGATTAACATGTTGCTCAGTGCCAAAACAAGTGAAATGTTGTGTTGATTTGTGCGATTCTCCTGATGGTCACATTCATGGCGGTTTTAGACCTGATTCTGAATGGGTTTACAGGTGTCTTGGAGAACTGACACCATTGCTGGATGAGCAAGCTAACCCCGACGCATTCATGAAAATTTATCCTGCGAAGGTTGGCAATAACAATGCTGATAATGGTGCTTCGTTTTCAGATGCATATTGCAATGTTGAATTTTACCCGGATGCATATCCAATCGCTCAAATATTTCAGAAGGGCCTAGGAGTTCTGCTTGAATATTTCACCGACAACCGTAAACCTGCAGACGAAATGGCAGCACACTCGTTGGAAGTTTTACTCCATTTCCTCGAAAAAAATCACTTTACACAGCAAGGTATGGTCTTGCAACTAGCATAGGCTGTGTCTATGTCCATCGGGTGTCAGACGTTTCGCTCCAATATTAACGGCAATATCACAATGTCCGGGACAGTCACATGGCACAGAATGTCCCCAATTTTTCGCTCACCTAATCGCCCCGAAGGGCCGGTGATCATGAGCTTAACGCATGGCGCAGCGATCGTCGTCCATCCGTCCGTCAACTTTTCCTAAAAATCTGTACTAGTCATGGACAGGTTGGGAACTCCCTCAAGTTTCCGAGACAGTCTCAGAATTATGCAGGTGCGTAACAACCTATGTAGCAAAAAAGCCCGGGCTTACACGTCATTTTTGACAAAAACAAAAAAGCAACATAGACTATATTATATAAAATATCAGATACCAAAATATTTGTAAAATAGAATAGGGAAAATGTTATTTCTTGCTTTCAAATGGTCATTGAAACTGACGCAAGAACACGGCCGGCCGGGAATTACGCATCTCAGGCGATCAAGAAAAAAAATTCTCCTGGGGGAGACCCCCATGAAGCCCGCACCGATATGAGGCGTAACATCCCCTCCCATACACTCCCCCTCCTCGCGCTGCACGCTTGCAGGTGCTGCCTTTTGTCAGCACGTTTCATCATTGGGCTTACACATTGAGAGCTCATTTGTTACGCCCCTGCAATGCGAGACACTCTCGCATTACAAAGACCAAATTGTCTCCAAGACCTCATTTGAGAGACAATTTCGTCTCTGTAATGCGGGAGTGTCTCACATTTCCGAGACTGTTTCCGAAACTCGAGGTCTAAGTTCCCAACCTGATGAACGACTGAATGGATTTTGACCAAATTTGGTCTGAAGCATCCTTCGTTGGATACCAATTTTGTATAAATGGTGGGTCTGGCCCCCCAAGGGCCAGAGGGGAGGGGTCAATAAGGGAAATATACCTACTGCCCCCAGACATATATGACACACTCAGCCCTGACTTAACATCATTCAAGGCAGGGCTACAAACACACCTGATGTAACATGCCACTTTTTTAGCTCACCTGGCACGAAGTGCCAAGTGAGCTTATGCC
>NW_018482286.1:0-1733 GCF_002113885.1 Mizuhopecten yessoensis | reverse complement strand
TTTTTTTTTCTGGCACCATACGTGACATCAATGGTGCCGTCTACCGGGAGGTTTCAGACCACAACGATCCCAGACACAGTGAACAAGTATTTCGGAGATACTGAAATATCTCAGTCGGGGATTAATCAAGTGTGATGACCATTGAGTTTTTTCAGTTTTGATTGAAGCTGTCTTTGGTAGAAAACACTGTCTAGGCCTTTTCAAGCAGGTTGCATCTGGCCGAAAAGTCCGTAGGCACTGAGCCACTTGTGTTTATGACAATTGTTTTCCTGCAAATAACAAAAACAAAACCAAAAACAATAATTATAAAATGAAGGCGAATTTCATTAAAACAAATGATTTTAAATTATAATGGATAAATACAATAAAACTAAAACCAAAACCCCAAAAGCAATATTAAAGAATACCAATAATCAAAAACGAAAGATTGAAACCAAAAGAAATAGGCGAGTTAACGATAAGATAGATAATGTATTAGCAATCTCAAGCTTCGTCCTATTTCTTCGGCTTTAAGATACTTCCGACTGTGAAATAACGATATTTATTCGCAAATGCCGAAAAGACTCATTAGAACGGAATGTGTGGTGAAGTAATCAAACGGAAAGCAACTTTATGAAGTGTCGTAAGCACCAAAAGCGGAAGGAAATAGCACGGTATCTGACATGTGTTCAGCAATATTGGTTTGATATTGACAAGTTAACTTCTTCACCATCAAAACTATTAATGTAGGGATGGTCTCTTCACGGTGATTTGTCGTCATAAACAATATCAGAAAATCTTATCGGCGTGAAGTAGGCGTAAGTAAATACGGCTCGACGTGGGGACCACATCAAAACAATGGCGTCGATACAAATGGCGCGTGTGATTGCCGTCAGATTATGCTAAAAATGTCTAAACCAAATGGATGTAAGATATTAATGGAATGGTGCACGTGCGATATATTCGTACTTCTGTATGATTATAAAAAGGCTGAAAATATATCAGACGACACATATGAAGGGCCGGGACGGGATACAATAAAGTATGACAACATCTCGTTTGCATCCTTTTAAGATATGTTTTGACCCTTTTAAACATATGTCGTGGGTCACCTGTTATGATTTAATTGGTTTATGGGCAAAACACTATAGCTCCTGCAACAGGCTCTTGAGTAGGTGATGTAGAAAGCAAAATCATTTAAACATTTAACTGCACTTCATGGCATTGGGGACCATTAATGGTACTTAATACATCATAACAGGTATGTTTATTCCTGATTTGTAGGTCATCGTTGAATACATCATCATCAATTCCAAAGTTCCTTAAAATGTTTACAAAGTACAGTTTCCTGTTTGAGAGTAAACCTCAGGACTTGACCCCTAACAATGGCCTATATGTATACGGAGAACATATTAGCTATACCTAAGACAGATTCGACCACGTTCGACCTTTTGTTATTTTCGAAGTTATATCTTTGTCTACTAATTTTAGCATTAAGGTCATCAATTATAAAAGCCCTGCCCATGTTAGAACAGACTGTAATAATTGACTCCAAAATATCAGTGTGTCATATAGACACATCCGTTTGTCTGTAACATGCTGACATATAAAATGAATAACAATTAAGATATCCTCTATGTCCATTATCCTTCGACTATTAGCCTCTATTTAGGTTAAAACAGAATTATGTGATTTACACAGAATTGCAATTCAACCTCTGATGTTATATTGTACTGGAAAGGGTCGATTTCAAC
>NW_018482285.1:0-1733 GCF_002113885.1 Mizuhopecten yessoensis | reverse complement strand
AAAGGAAATTATTAAGAAAACAAAACACTTTTCACTTGAAAGTTACCTAAAACAACCCCCTGGCTTAATCCTTCATTTTGTATAAACGATCTTTAAATGACGATTGAATTTCTGTCTTTTTGTCATTCTTTTATATACATGTTTCAAAAACAGAAATCGTAATATGTTGGTTTTAAAACTCAAATAGCAAATTATATTTGTGATTTACCCTACCCCTTTTGGTACTGTACCCCCATAAACCCACTTTCGGTCAAATTTTTACCTTAGTTTTTCCGCATGTAATACAATAGGACATTTTTGAACAAACTAAGGAGGTGAAGATCCGAATATAGCGGGGCCCAAAAAGGGCCTTTTAGACACTGATCCTTTCCATCCATATGTACAGTGTGATGATACAGGTACGTGGACCTAAGGACGATCATTATTACAGGATAATACAATTTGTACATAATGACATCCATAACCACAACAGTTTAACTCAGCTGAAAGAGTATATATGTTTTGTTGCCAAACACTTATTCTGTTCACTCCTTAAACAGATCTTGCATAGGTACATATTTGGATGCCGTTATTTAAAAAGGCTAATCAGAAGGCTGAACAAATATATTGCAATTTAATACTCTGATAAAATCTTTACTGTAATAATAACAAAGGTCGATACTTAGATAAATTACATATTAGACAAAGGTATCATTTCCCAGTATGAGTGTGATTCAATATGTTAATTCTAAGTACTAGTACTAGTTTAGGGTACAAAGAAATGCATCATAATCTAAGCGTTTAGGTAACAGAAAGACTGTTTTAATACAACAATGATATCGAATGGCAATTTCATTTTTAAAACAAATCCATGTGGCATGAGCAATTGGTAGGTTTCTCAACTAAATTACCTACATATTAAGGAACAAAATAGGGTTAACTCTCTTCACTATCTTGTTATCTTTATATATCACTGCTACAAAAATACTTGTCTTTAAACCTCGTTGCATTAATCCTTTTTTCGAATTACAGTTTTGTGTATACACAGGAATTATTCTAGTGTCTTTAAATGCACGTTCTTCTTACATGAACATACTATTGTAATGCTAATGGAGCGATAATATAAAAATATTGAATTTTAAATGACTTATAAGCTGTACACTCTGTCAACGTCACTCAAAGGAATTGTAAATTGTAAAATATATACAAAAACCGATCGTATCTGATAACTGATTGTATAACAACTGATTAAATCTCTAATAAGTCATAAACAACCTGATATTAACATATCAGCTGACAAGGTTATACCATTGTACGCTACCGTGGAGCGAATGATGAGCATTAAAACGTGCATTTATACAAATGTATAAGCAGTCATTTAAGTGTACATGTGTAGATATATTTAAATTATGCATGTTAGTAACTAAATTCAAAAAGTAGGGAATAAGTAACTGAGCCCGCCAACCAAATAGAAACGCAGGAAGTGCACTTGCACTTAAGCCTCAAACTTAAAATTACTTTGGCTCCTCTTCCTCATCCACTTGCACAAATATGGTGACTTTAAAAAACCCATGTATATGATATATATCAAACAGTTATCCCTTTAAAGGTTACAATACCCTAAAAGTGTATTTGACCTTTAACCATGAGATAGAGATGACATCGACCTTGAGATATTGCATTGATCATTTTCTGAGAGTGATGCAAATATACTCTCAGATTAATAAGAATATCTTAAATAGTTTAAAAGTTAC
>NW_018482284.1:0-1733 GCF_002113885.1 Mizuhopecten yessoensis | reverse complement strand
TAACAGTCCCTAAACTTTGTATGTATAGGCCAGAACACCTAACAGGCCCTAATGTTTGTGTCATACCTGGATTGTAGTACATTTCAACGGAGACTACTCCGTTCTTGACATCCGCTACATCCTGGGTTCGGAAGGACTGGAGACGCAGCTGTTTCCGGTCCATCTGTTATTAGAAATATCCCAACTTCTTTACCTCACAGTTCAACAGTTATTCAAAGAACAACAACATATATTTGAATTAATATCAAACTGCAATAAAATGTAGACCTGTAATACCAACCTAAATATATCTCTCACACATCAATAATAAGTCTGACGAAAGTTTTGGAATATCAAAACAACAAACCAATTACCTGTGTATGTAATGGAACTGTCTGTTTTTGTTATTTAAACTAAATAGTAAGTTGGAATATTAAACTACTCGTTAGATCTTGATATCACGGCAGCCATCTCACAATTTTCATTGACACATAGAACTAAGAATAAGAGGCACAGAGAGCCTGTATTGCTCACTTGGATATTTGAGCAATCATGGGGAAAATAGCCTTAATAAAAGTAATTTTGCAAATATTTCCATATATTGAGTCTCCTTAGCTTAAGAGTGTTCCAGACTCATGAAACTTCAATATATTACTCTATCCTAGCATATATACTACTGGTCAAATATCATGGCCCTGGTTTCTTAGTTATTCAGAAGAAGTTGTTTAAAGGCTTTTATTTATATGAAAGTAGATCAAGGTAATTTATTTGAAGAAAACTTATAGCAATCCTTCCAAGACAAGTAAAATAAATCTTGGCTGCAATAACATAACACTGTATGATGTCTGGTTAAAATGTGGTTAAAATTGAAACCTAGAACATGCAGAGGGGGCCAATTTTTGTTTTTTTATTTTTTATAAACCACAAAAAGCAACAGGAACTGTTGATGACCATGAGAGTATTATTCCTAAGCCTAGTCAGCATAGTCCTAGTGGAGGTCAACAAGAAAATGTCTCAACCAATCAGAGAACAGCTGCAGGCGACCATCTTTTATTGTAAAATAATTGTAATAATAACAATATTTGGTTAAAACTAAGATAAGACCATCTATATACAAGTTTATTTAAATTTAAATGATTGAAATTGAGAAGACACTTGTGTATTACAATCAAAGCAAACATGGCAAAATATTTCATTAAAAGCAATATTACAAATATTTCCTCACTTTGAGCTCAGCAACGAGAGAGACAACATCTTTGCTGAATCTGAAGGTTGATTTGTCCCGTGAACCAAAGATGTTTTATGGCAAATTTGTATGATATTCATAACCTTTTGTAATGTGTATATCACTATAAAGCTGTGGTTTCAATCTTTTCCATGTTCCCCTTGGAACCAAACATGATCGCTAATGTATGATGACATGTTTATAATTATAGGAGGAGGCCGGCCAATCTCAACAATTGGAAAGGTATGACCAATGTACCACTTTGACCTTCAAAGTAGGTCAAGGTCAGTAATAGGATGAACCTTTGTCATATTTTATGCTGGATTTGACCCCAATATTTACAAAAGAATTCCAAATCAATTTGCAAATGGAACTACTTCACTTCAAATTTACTGACATATTCATTATCAACTGGAAAGTTTATGGTAAAATGTAACTCTTGGGCAGAATTTATTTTTATTTTATTTTACAACAATTATGAAAAAAGAGGCCTAATGGGCCTGAATCGCTCACCTGGTATTAATCTTAC
>NW_018482283.1:0-1733 GCF_002113885.1 Mizuhopecten yessoensis | reverse complement strand
ATATTTGAAGAGTATTCACTCCGTTGTAGTCCTACAGATGGTGGAAAATTGTGTTTAAGAACTCAGTAACAGACGAGCTTTTTGTATATGTAATATATGTAAGAGGGTTCACAGAGAGCTCAATAGTGTGGTAAGATGGTTTACGAGAAGTGTATGTGAAGACTTTCAATATGGCGAAAAAGAGTCTTTGACAAATTGCTTTAGCTGAATTTAGAATAATAAAAAAATATTATAGAAATAGAAACAAATAAAAAGTGAAAAGAGAAAAAAAAACACTTTGAGCGGTCAATTGTTTTGTAATATTATCAAGTTTCGCGAATCCTGAAAACAATAAGAGAATGCCGAAGAGTCGACAAATGCATGGCTCAAAGTCGAAATCGATCAAAAGGAAGGAAAACAAATTATTCATTTGATATATGCTGCCAAATGTAGGCCTCTGTAAACATAAACAAAGGAAAGCTCTACATGTAAGCACTTACACAAGAACAAGAAATATAGGACCATGTGTTCCGGGAGGGTTAGCGTCTTCTTCTTCGTTAACGACAACCGCCGTGTTAATCTAGGTCATATCCAAGGAATATTCCGTAACTAGAATTGGAAATTATCATTCCATGCAGATTGCTGCTCTCTTTAATTGCTCAGTTATACTCCATGGCAATATGCAATATGTTTTGTTGGTCAGTTATCTACGTAGTCAGTATACGTAGACTATTGTTCCTGATTTGGAACCAATACTGGACATCTGTCGGCTACCAGGTGTAAATGAGAAGGAACGATATACTGTAGAAATTCATACGAAGTGACTCGGGTTACAAAGTGAGGTTGTTTATCATTCTAATTGGTTTTTACATAATAATACATTTTGAATATTTATAAGTCTTGCGTTATTTTTCGTGTTAATACTTTCTGCTTACACTTTCAATATAGAGGAAAAGGGTTAATTTTTTTTTCTAATGCATATTTAAAGCTGATTTTTTTTAACATCAGATTACAAACTGATTTCATAGAAATAGAAACAATTCAGTAAAAAAAACGTATACATCTGCGGTCTAATGTCTTGTAGATAATCTACAGTTTCGAAAAAATAAATAAACAACAAGAGCATTCCTAAATGACAACAAACCCGTATCTCGTACTCAAAATAATGTAAAGGCTCAGTATGAACAAAGGAAAGCTTTGCATGGATACCCTTGTAAAAGTACAAGGAACATAACTCCAGATGTTCCGGAAGGATAAGCGTCTTCAGATTCATTGACGGCAACTTCCGTGTAAATCTAGGTCGAATCCAAGCAATGTTTCTTATTTCGATTTTAAAATTAACATTCTGTGAGGTGTGCTGTTCATTTCATTTCAACTATACGTCATGGCAACATGTCATACGTTTCATTCATCAGTTATATACGTATATAGACAGTATACGTAAACTATCGTTCATGATTACGCACCAACCCTGGACATCGGCCAGCATCTAGTTGTATAGTTTGCAATACCGAACCCGAGGGGAATGAGGAGGAACGATATACTGTAGAAGCTAATACGAAGTGTTGCGGGCTAAAAAGTGAAGTTGTTTTAACATTCTTATTGGCTTTTACATAATACCGCACCATGAATATTCATAAGTCTTGTGTTATTTTCATGTTAATGCATTCACTCACCAGTAAATGATTTGTCTAGTCTGATTAAAGAGTTAACGAACAATGATCTAGTGATGTAAGCCAAGATAACGAACAATG
>NW_018482282.1:0-1733 GCF_002113885.1 Mizuhopecten yessoensis | reverse complement strand
CCTGACTTTTGATGGGTTATGTGTTATGGTGGAATGATATGCTCCTCCCTTCCAAGAGAGTTCAACTTTCAAAGATCTATGGAATATCAACCTGGTTAATCAGTAACACGTTCTAAGGGTAAACAAAAATACGTTGATAAAAGGGGGGTAACTATAAATAAAAAGACAATCTAATTAAACTAATAAAATCATTTTAAGGTAGATAACTCTTACACAAACAAGGTCTAAAGTGTAAGGTGGCATGTGTCCTTAAGTTAACTCTCTTTTTTCCTTTCTTTAATGACTTGTATCATGAGATTGATTCTTGTGAAGAAATCATTAACTGATGTCTGTAAATGATGTTTTTGATTGTAGTGCGAGATGATTGGATGTTAGGTTTCCATTACATACGTAATATTGGCCTTATACGATGACAGTGACGCCCCCACACTGCCTCTTAGCCACTAGGCCATGAAATATTCATGGCTGAATAGTAGTAATTTTGGCAAGACTTTTTTTGTAGAAGGTATAAACATGTCCTTGGGAAATGAATATAGTCAGTGTGTTGACAGTGTACACAGCAAGATTATTGTGCAATAGTACAATTTTTGCGAAAGTGTCGGTTCTGTGACATTTATAACAGTTATTTTGGACTTGATTGTTTATCCTTTAGGAGCTGGTAATCACGGCAGTAAGAAATCATTCTCTTTACTGATAGATTGGTTGATTAACTTTTGCACTTTTGGGAGATATATTAAAGACAGATCAATTTTGATGACAATTTTCTAACCTTCATTAAGCTCTCTCTCTATATACGCATTTGTTTGTTATGGGTTTTCTGCTGTGACAGAACTGAGATTAAAGTCATATGGCAATGTGTGTACAGAACTGTATGTAAGAAAAAGAAATAGAGTTCAGAAACGGTAGGTCATATACTGACAAGTATAAAGACAGAAGCTGTGTAAAGAAAATAAAGTTTAGAGGACAGCAAAAAAGTCATATAAAAAAAGAATTTGAAGACAGACGCCATGTGAAGAATAAAATTAACTTTAGGATGTAGTGGTTAGAGAGTTGAAACGTCCAGCGACGACTGACAACCTCCCGAGTGTCGAAGAGTCGTGCTGGATCCAAACTTGAGAACCACGTTCGACAGGTATAGCCTGACTTATCTATAGCAGAGACTTTCAGCTGTAAGTAAGTCGAAGATAGGAAAGAGCACAAAGGCTGTGTATGGCAGTGGGTGTTATGAGGGGCAATTTCACAAGAAAAGAAATAAAGAAGGGACAAACACTTAATATGTGATGTGATGTCGCGGGTCAAGAGAGGGACTGTGTGAAGAAAAGCAATAAAGTTGAGCAACGCAGGTTGTATGGGAATAGCTGTCTTATGAGGGACGCTATCCCAAGAAAAGGACTATAGAAGGGACAAACACTTAAGTTATGTGATGTCGCGGGTCAAGAGAGGTTCTATCGGAAGAAAAGCAATAGAGTTTAGGAGCAACACATAGGTTGTATGGCAATGAGTGTTAGCGACGCCATAGCCAGGCTAGTATTACAGAAGAGGTTATACGACAACAGCCATCTAATGAATAGTATTATTGTAGAGAAAACCGATGTATTTAGGAGAGGAAGGCCTAGGTCTCATTAATTCCTGGAGCAAAGTTTAAATATTTTCTGTTGTCTTTATGGGGAAATTGAAGTTAAGGGAAAAAGTTGGAGATATTTTCTGTTGTCTATTTTTGGGAAATTGAAGTT
>NW_018482281.1:0-1732 GCF_002113885.1 Mizuhopecten yessoensis | reverse complement strand
ACAGGTACCTTATGACCTGTCTGTTACTAATATCTATGTTGATAATCATATTATAACCTGTCTGTTACTATAAATGTTTTGTTATACTTATGTATCAGGGGAAGGGTCTAACATTAGGCTCAGTCGGTACACATGAGTGTTGATATTATGTTAAATTTCTAAATAAAATAACGTTATTGTACAACTGAGATTTCACAATAATTTAAGAAACCTGAAATATGTAATTTTCATTGCCGTGATACCTCACACTAATGATTGGCATACATGTATATACATATAGGAACTTGTGTGGACCTCCTGATAGATAACAGTTACCACCAAAATCGACAAACTAGATCAAATGCACCACAGTTTACACCCAGTTATCTTAACCTTTCGTCCGTTGACATTGAAACATTACATGTAAATCCTGGGAAACATTGTTTAACACTATGTGGATTTCTATTTTAGACATATAAGTTTACCCCATGAAATTGAAATTAATGCGAGTCAAATAAAGTTTACCTATATTTGTGATCTTGATCTCTGACGCTTGGTATTACACTTACTGACAATGTTAAATTCAGCGCCGAGTATCCAGTGTATAGTAAATGGCTACACAAACAATAGTTTGGTGATCCCAAACCCACGATACAATCTCCATTGTTGATCTATCGCTGTATTATCTATGAGTACGGTAAACTGGAGCCATCTATTGTGTTGCACTTTAGCTGTCGTTAAATCCTTACAAGGCATTCACTCATTTGTTACGCATCTCCAGTAAAATTTTGGCCGTGTCCTCATCAAATCACAAATGCGTATTTTTTTGTATCGAAACTCAATGAACGATAGCGAACAGAAAGTTCGAACACTTCTCGAATTGTGTTTAATTCGTAATACAGACCGAGGAAAAAAGTATGGACTATGACAATATTAACATGGTGACCATTGGAAAAGAACAAGGGGAGAAGGCAATGTGTATTCTGCTACATCCACGACACATTTAGATCGATAACAAGGATATTGATAATTAAACAATAAAACACACCAATGACCATAATCGAAATCATCGACCTTCATATTAAAAACAAATAGCGTACTTTCCAATGAGATCATGAGATGCCAACGAAAAGCTTGCCCATCGTCTTTATTCATCAGCCATTAAAAATTATGTTAAGAACTATTAAAATATACATATTTTGTAATACATATTTTGTATAGTACTTTTACATATAGACGTTTATGTAAAGATCAATAAACAAGATAGAATAAGTGTTTACGTCCGTAACTTTCAAGTGCAGACGAGGTATGTAAACAGTCAGCATATTTTTCCTGCTTTCAGTCCAACCTCTGCACAACATGTGATAGGATGCAATGTTCGTTCAGATAACATATGGACATTGTTCGTTCATATGACTTAATAGTACATAAAAAAGGTTTCTGCAAGATAAACAAAATAAACATTTTGTTACATGATTAACGTTTGAGAGTAGACCAGGTGTTCAAAAGTCGTCTTCCAGAACCTTTGCACAACACGTGGCAAAACGTAAAGTCTCAGATAACATGCGGACATATTTCGTGCAAATCACCACCGCGACTTCTATAAATAAGACACAAGCACACATACAGCAGAGGTAGGAAAGCTGAGCAGCCTGAGGTGTAAACCCTAACACATAGTAAGTATTGCAGTTAAACATCTTTGTTAAGTAACTGTCTATTTGATTATGTTTACTGTAAAAGTGGACATTTTTGC
>NW_018482280.1:0-1732 GCF_002113885.1 Mizuhopecten yessoensis | reverse complement strand
TATATATCGAGGAATACTCAAGTTCTAATTCATCAGTAGTAGAGGATGGCTTGTTTTTCTTTATCTACAGTGTACATGTTTTTGTGTGAACTCTAACGTAGAAAACATCTGTAATATCAATGTGTATATACCTACACAGTTTCTTTTTTGTAATTTGTTTACCATGAAATACAAAAACAACTTACTAATAGCTTAGTGCTATCCTAAACACAAAAATAATGGCTGTAGGCTCAATACACAGGAGAACTTCTACAAACGGAACCGGCTGCCATCAGTTTTCACAGGGAAATTTTCCATCAATTTGATTGTGATCTTGATCTAGATCCACATATTCTCACCTCATCATTGCCGTCTAAAATGGCTGTAAATCTGATCAATACTGGTGCCAGTACTTTGTACTGCTCCACACTTCTCTCACTTTTATGCAGGGATGTGAGTAAACTCTCCAGAACATATTGTCATTCTGTACGTAGAATCCAACACCTAGATGGTGGGCATATAGTTTTAGGGTGTCCGTCCCTAGCTATGATATGTCATTGTTAATAGCTTACACTCATTTTCACCCATTTTCATTTACAATGTAGTTATCCTGGCTCCACAGTATTCTGATGTAGACATACAAGTTTCTGGTGGCTAATTGTCTTGGTACATCCCTGCGGGCTCTGGGAAAAAAACATGTGCAAAATATGCTCTCCATAATCCATAAATGTGATGCTGTTTTGATAAAGACATATTTAGGACTATTGACTATTACCTTGTAGTGCATAACAACTTAAATCCCATGACTTACTTTCATGAGTAAAATTATGAATTGAAGTGCTTTACAATACACTGTATTTAGTATTTCATGATCAACAAGTTAAGTCACTCATTTCCTTTATTTTAACTGTCAAAATCAACAGCAACCAAATACTGTTTCATCTGATTGGCCAATCTCAAATTCACAGTCATTGACAGATAAGTGGAAAGTGACGATGACAGTTAGCATTTATGGTGGTTAGATATATATGTGTCATTTGTAATCATCCATTATACTGCTGTGTTGAATTTTGCTTGCTGGTTAATCAGGTTGATTTAGGGGACCTTTTCATTTCCTTCCGTAATATTTTCAATTATGTCTGAAAAAGCCAAACCATTTGTTAAATAATTCCAACTTCTGATCGCACAAAACTCTGATGAATTATGACATCACAGCAACCCCAGTGACTATATGATGTGACAAAGCATTTCAGCGGTACATTTTTATGCAGTCAGAGTCCATTAAAAGGCCATGACAAATATATATTAAACTAATATAACTATTTCCAGCATTAATTAACCAATAATTTTCTGTTAATTACTCAGTTTCTGGTCAATCAGTGAGGAAACACATATAACATGCATTCTGTAAATTATTCAATTTTGTGTGTATACATACTCTATATATTTGGAAAATAATCCCATGCCTGGTAATAAGCCCACCCATATGTATATTGCACTGCAGTACAAATGCTAACAAATGCTATATCAATGTGCTGTAACTCCACCCCTACATTCTATGTGTTGGTCCCCTGGACTTACTGCAGGATAATATGGTAAAAGTTCAGGAATTTGAATTGGCAATCAATACTGAATGCAAATTTATGTGAAAGTGAAATGTGTAGTTAATAACAATAATAGTAATTTGAGGTGCTTATATACCGCTTTATCGGCGCTCACAGCTATCATTCAACAATTCTAGCACTGCCCAACC
>NW_018482279.1:0-1732 GCF_002113885.1 Mizuhopecten yessoensis | reverse complement strand
ATGCCCTTTATTTTTAGGGTCAAGCCATTTCTACTGTACTCTGACACCTTGGGGGAATTCCACTGTGCTGTCATAGGGATTCTTGGGAGAGCGAGTTGTATAAAATTCACACTTGATGATTGCACACAGTAGAAAAGACACAGCTACCGATTGAGGTACCTTACAATGTCTGGAATGAGATTAATTAGGGAAGGGTATATACATACAGAATGTATAATAGAAAAACTGAGCTTACATTTGCAAAATTAATTTACATTACGTACAAGCATTTTCACATTATTTGTGAGACATGTTTAGGCAGAGACGTATATAACATAACACATTTGTTATATACGTCTCTGGTTTAGGTAAGCGTCATACAGGGCTTTAAGTCTTTGTTTTTTGTTTGGCAATCAGGTACTGACAGCATTCCCATAGCCAGTTCTTGATAGACAGCAGCATGAGACAAAGTATTACACCAGAGTGGGGTACTTGGTCACAGTACATGCCAATAGGTTATATAATTGGACAAAATTTCTGTAATTTCTTGACAATATCTTGATGTCTTTTTCAGTCTGTGTAAAATATTAATACAAGTCAAACGTCACGAAATGGTCCATCTACAATGATACTGGGTGGTTGATTTTATGTGGTTGATTTTACATTATTTATGAAAAATGTAATATTTACTACGAGTTACTCCCCCTCAACCTCATTACCGATAATTTAGCTCCGAATGGAGCCCGGCACATTATAACTGGAAGAATAATATCTTTTTGAGGAACAATATGAATGTATTGCTGATTTTAACAGATATTCGGCACAAATTTATGAGAAATATATATGGCGCGGTTATAACACTTCATCACGGAACAAGTTTATCCTTTGCATGGAATAACTGGAATAAACTAATCTTGGTTCGGGTTGACTGGGAGTGGTACGGATTGCCGGTGGCACGGAACGACTGTAATTCGTCATAACCGTGCATATTGAGCCTCCAACATTGCAGATTATATTAGATATCAAACTTACATCTTGATCGGTATCTGCATGCTGCTACAATATTTGTTATGTATGACTTATCCCAGAATTGATTCAGTCCAAGGCTAATGTTTACAATCCGGTCGAGTGAAATTTACCGCCAAGTTTTTCAGTACGGTACCTAGATGTAGAGTTAGCTCCCTTTTCAAGCGTCTCCTCTCACATTTCCGGCAACATGGCTACTGTAGAATCGATGGTTGTGGAAGATCAGAAAGAACCAGAAAAGCCGATTGATAGAGAAAAGGTATACTTCTATTACTTTTAATATAAAAGATTTAATGTTTGTGCGATACTTTACCTGTTGCTTTCGACAAAATAGTTACTTATGTATGTATAATAAACTTGCGTACGAAGTAGTTGTGAGCGGCCCGTTCGACCCGTTGTAAGTTCTGTTGTTCGCCAATAGCTTGGTTCATAACAGCTCAACACATCTACCATTTTGTCACATTCAATTGGTTGTTGTAGTAGTGAAACATTTTATTAAAGAATATCTGCTATGTACTTTACACCTCAACACTATCATAAGAGGGTTTCAGGCCCGTATAATTTAGGTGCAGTCAGTATGATCTTTTAACATTAAAAATCGGAATGCCGCTGTTCTGCATGTAGTTAAGCTTTCAGTCAATTTCAATGTGCCTTTTTGTTATAACTGTCCTTTTTTATTGCACATAAATTGCTCTGCCATTTTTAGTGCTTGCTTACTTTTATGTGT
>NW_018482278.1:0-1732 GCF_002113885.1 Mizuhopecten yessoensis | reverse complement strand
ATTTGAGTCCGTAAAGCCAGAGAAAAGACGTCGCCCGTATTATAATTTGACTTCCCCGATGTTTTATTTTTAAGCAGATCTCGATACTATTTCCAGTGGAAGAACATTTGAAAACTCCATAACTATCCGTTGAGCTCATAGAAGGTTTTTACAATTCACCCGTTTAGACTTCTTTTTACCGTTTTTTCTTCCTTTTTATTGCAATTGAGATGCTTTTGATTATTCAATACAGTCGTAACGTTCGTTTATCTCTTTCAAAATCTCCTTAACTTCACATTTAGTCACCTCCGGCAATCGGCTTCAGTTACAGAATAACTCGCATTTGAATATTACCTTTGTAGAACAAATCATGCTGAGAGTTGATATTATAGCCATGGACATCTATGTTAAATTTGCATTTTAACTCGTTAAGGGACAACGATTTACCTGTGAAAAGTAAATCCTGTGGCAAACTTTGATCTCATTGAAGTTCAAGTTAGCACTTTTTTTATTTGACAATGAAAACCCTTCAATGGACACTGACTCAAATATGTCAGATGTGTGCGTCACTTAATCAAAAATAACAATAATATTGTGGTTATGAGCATGCTGTTATGAATTATAATTTCCTTTTTTTATGTCATTTGTCATCGTTATCTTTTAATTTAAAATGTATTATTGGAGAAAATGCTGATATTTTTTTTCTAATTTGGAGCGGATCTTGGAATACGAAGAGAGTATTCAAAATCTACTTCATTGTTTGTTGATAAAAACATGTAAGCATGCTTAATTATGATTAATATTTCGAGGTACGCCATTTCATTTCTCACCTTCTTATTCTTTTTCTCACTGGCGTCCTTATAATACTTCAAAAAGTCCTGTTTCGCAGGTCCCCATTTGTTAGATTTGTCCCTACTAATTTCTATTCAATACTTTGGTGACCATATTTTGTTAAGGTAATATATACCATACACGCACACACACACATTTTTAGAGACTAAGGCCGATACGTAGTACCAACGAAACATTCCCTGTACCGCATGTGGTACCTATTAGAAATTAACGGAAACTATTCACAAAACAACCTTGTGCACCACGACAAAACGTTTGAGATGCAATCAATAGTAAATCTGTAAGTGTGCAATGTTGCATGTGTACAGGGCAATTTGTGGTACCGGAGACGTCTAAAGACATTGCGTGGTGGTATCTGTAGCAACCAACCGGCTCGTTACTGGGGCACTTTGCGCTCTAGTCAAATGACACTGATGGATATTAATGATTTGTTTGAATTGCTATGTAGCTGTATATGTGAGGCTATGGTAGATCTAACAGCCACAAAAGAGAATACAATATCGCTCCCCTGGAAACTCTTTCATACAGCAGTGATGATTTTGTTGATAAAAATGTTGAATTTCATATACAATTCGATAATATCAAACAGATGCAATCATTACGCTTGACGGGAACATGCAAACTGCAACAATGAGCAGCTGCAATGGGTAAAGAATGAGATTTTCTTTAATTAATTTACGAAAAGTGCAAGTCACCTAAACTCTGGAAACGAGTCTGATAGGGAGCGTTTACTTGCTTTACTGCCGAGCTCTATCATCTTTTCAATATCCATTCCAGTCTGTATACTTTCGATTTAACGATCATTAATGCATTGGGAAAGAATTTTTCAAATATTGATGTTATTACTAGAAAGGTTGTATCAAACTTCTGGTATCTGTCGAAATTCAATTTAGATAAAAGA
>NW_018482277.1:0-1732 GCF_002113885.1 Mizuhopecten yessoensis | reverse complement strand
ATTTTTAAATGATAACTTGCCGCATCATGCAAATCAACTCACGGAAAAACTGTGACAACATTGTCAGAAAGTAAATAGGATTATTCCCTTTCCGTATGAACACGTTCGTTTTAATTGGCCTCAACATTGACCACAGGAAAATTCAACAAAAACAAATAATATACTTTTGGTACGGTGCTTTAGTTAAGATCCAAGAACGATTTTCAATGCGATCTGAGATAACAGTTGCTGAAATTGCACGTGTTCAGTCAGCGGCCAATCAACACATCAAAGATATTTATGATTAAATCGAGAAATTAAAACGAGAACTCGAAATAATAACATCAGATTTAGCAAAAGATAAGATAAACTCAATGGCCTTAATATCTAAATACGAATGTTAAAAAAGCACAAATGAATACAAAAGTGACAAACTGAATTATGTTTCAGTATTTATACAGCTTTCAAGGTACATCTCGCCGAGTTGATATAATTGAGGTAAGATACTTCATGTCCACTCTCAACACCACGAACCTAATTAAGCGAGATCAGCTGAAGAATCTATATGTTTGCTCTCGCATTAGAAGCGCCTCAGGCAGTGTTAGCTAGACGAATGAATCGTCGGATTTGCAGTTTTCTTTTTTTCTGTAGCGACCTACCGTCACCTTGAAATATATGCATGGCCTCGAGGTAGCGACATTACCAGCACAAATTGTGTGTGATAAAAAGCGTTTCACTGACTCGTGAAAATAATAGGTATCGTACGCCTGATGTAATTGTAGGGCTTGTTGAACTGTCTGGTATCCGGACCCGGTCCTATCAAGCTCCATCAGTTTAAAGATAGATGAAGACATTCTTCATGTTTTGTTCGTTTGAAAGGTTACACAATAACTTTGAGAAGTTTTTTATGCAATAACTTGGCCCGATTCTTTAGTGTCTGGTTAGTTTGACGCCGGTTATTCATGACAATTTTCAAAATTACAGTCTTTAGAAATATGTAAATATTTATAAGTTATTTTGTGTTTGTGTCTCCATCGATGATTACACAGACAAACCTTAGTGTTCAATTTCTCTTTTTTTAGGAAAAAAATATGATAAACTGTTTTGCATTAAGTTGTCGTTAAGCTAGAAGCTATACATAACAGGACCCTGAATATATTTCAGGTATCATGGATATATTATTGGTTATTACTACTTTAACAACGCTTCACTGATAAAAAAACATGTTAACTGCATTACTTTAAACGTTAGTTAGAGCTTTGTGATATCCATTACTTTAAACGTTAGTTAATGCTTTGTGATATCCATTATGCCTTAATGTATTAAAATTGAAAATATACAAAACCATTTTTATGAAAACGCGAACGCATTTTCTGATTTTAGATTTGTATCCCTTCTCCCCCGCCAGAGCTTGAAAAAGCGAGAAATGTCTCTATGTGAACTAGAAAGTCTAGAAAGCAGATTGTTGTCGTTCTTGTATTAAACTAAGGCCTAATTCAAATGTTTTATTGTAAGTATTCAGATCCTGCAATGCCAGGAAATCAAAAAGGGTAAGGGTCTCACTGCTGTGTGAGGAGGACCTGAGTTAGGCAAACAGATATATAACGACGTTTTTGACATGTTTTCATACAGAATTGTTCCTAGCTTGGTTAGTATGAAACATCATCAGTTAATTTGTTAAAATGTTGGTGACGACAGGTTGTTGGGAACAGGTTGTTGTGGACAGGTTGGTGACGACAGGTTGTTGACGACA
>NW_018482276.1:0-1731 GCF_002113885.1 Mizuhopecten yessoensis | reverse complement strand
GTATACAATTATCACTGCCTACAACAACAGCAGTTACAGTTACAGGTGTCTGTTACAGCAGATGTCTGTACTAAACACAGATTAGCACTAGTTACAGCAGGTTTATCTGACGATCACTGCCCGCAACAGCAGTTACAGCAAGTGGATGTTACAGCAGATTTCTGTACTAATCACAGATTATCACTCCAGTTTAAGCAGGTGTATAAACTGATCACTGTCTATAACCATCCTAGTTACAGCATATATATGTTGGTACAGATCAAACAGATCTGATCTGGGTCTCCACTGGTCAGTCAGAAGGTATTAAACCATGCAGTCACAGTTTCGGTGAAGTTCAGGATCACTATTGTATCCAGAATAGTTCCTGTTCAGTCTTTATTCCTGACCCACAATGTTCAGCACCAATATTTATAGTACCGACACTTCTGGCTCCTGTTTACTCCTTCATCTGTTGATTGGAATGGTCTGTCAGGGGCACCCACAACTTGAGGTATCAATTATTGTCTGATGAAGATATCTCCAATTCCAGTTGTAAACTCATCACATTTGCCTGGAAACTATAACTGACTTTGTACTAAGCCAGAATTTCACAACTATTTTTCATAACTCTCACAGATGGTTACAATTGTACAAACTGACCAGACCGTCCTTGTTACTGTTTTGATAATGATTCGTTTTACACTGAATAATCATCCCAAAGCTTATCCTCCTGTATTTCATTTGAAATGATGGTAAGACACATACGTAGATTTAGGTGGTTTGTGATTTCATAGAAATATCCCTGTAACAAACACCAGGTACTTTGCTGAGTAAATGACTCATATCCAGGACAAGGTATACAGTTGTTTCCATGAATCTGTTATGAAATTTCTCTTTATCCTAACATTGAATGTGTGCTGCCTTGAATGGGGTATTTCTATAAGAATTCCTGAACAATCACCCCAGCCTTGGGTGTCATAGACAGTAGTGGATATAGGCTGGGCGTGACACACAACCAATACCATACATCAGTTAAAAGTCTCCTGCTAGTGTCATGTTAGCATGTGTACAATTAATATCAACCAGTCACGACATAGGTACAGACTGTATTACAGTAGTGATGCAGTAACTCCTGTACTTACAGCTCACCAACATACAAAACATACAAGTTTACTGCAGTAACAGACCAGTTGGGAATGAATACTTTGGTAAATAGAACCTTCAATCAGGTCAATATCACCAAATAAACATTATAACCTTGAATATATTATTAGACCTATCAATAATAAGCAATTCAGTGAGTATAATGGTAGATAGTTAAAACAAGCCACTAAATGAAATTTCCAGTTCCCAAGCAGTACAACATACAGGTATGACATGCACTCAAGTCTCATACAACTTCCTCCTTTGCTTATTAATCCAATTTCACTAATGTACACAGTCTGTGTGAGGTTAGTCCCTGGGAGCCTTCAGAGCCACAGATCCATTAAACATCTATCTGAAAAGTCTATCTTGTTGAGTATACTGTATCCTTGCATGTCAACAGATCATTACTTTACCTACAGCTTTTGATCAATTTTATCGTAGGTATTAATAGGAGTGTCCCCAGTACAGCTAACCATGTGGGTATATGGGCCCTTTTACTTGATGAATTCTCCACCCTTAATGTATGAAGACCATTATCAGAGGCGTTCTTAAGGTATTTAGGTACAATGGTCAATATTTTAGAAGAAAATTAGGATCAATTGTAAC
>NW_018482275.1:0-1731 GCF_002113885.1 Mizuhopecten yessoensis | reverse complement strand
GTAAATTTTATAACCATAGTGTCTGGCATTTCCCCTTTGGTGAAGATTAATATAGTTTATAAAGGAAGATGACATTTTTAGCACACCTGCCTGAAGGGTAGGTGAAATTTTGCCTTTGTAATTTACCCAGGAGTCTTGCATCTAAATTAAAGCATAATTGGTCATTTGACTCCTTTTTGCCCAACAGGCCCCTGGGAGTCAGCCGGCAGGGTCAATATGTGTATATGCACACCAAAGAAATGTCATCCCATTGTAATATTTCTAACCAATTCTGAATTATTTCCAATTACAAGAGGCCCATGGGCCTTAACGGTAACCTGAGCTCTGATATGTATATAGAAGTTTATTTCAATAAATGAATTTTAACACATCTGACTCCTGTGACCTAAAAGTTCCCATGATCAGAACCTTGTGGCCATTAAGCTAAGGGTGGTCACTGACCATGTGGTTTTCACTGGTACAAATGTGATGTTATATCTCATAATGCAAGGTCAAGGTAATTCATCTGGACATACCTGGTAGCCTTAATTTATCTCAGCATCCTACAGACCCACAGTTATGATTATTATTGAGAATCTGTTGGAATTGTTTTAATACATTAGACACTGCATGGTGACCTTCAAAGTGGGTCAAGGTCATTCAATGGAGCAGACTTGGTATCCCATCATCCAAGCATGCTACAGGCCAGTATATTAAGTACCCTGGGCCGGCCTCTTGGTCGAGAAGATTGGCTTTAATAACTTGGGAGGCCTTATATACACAGGAGTCATGCAAGTAAAAGAATAAAGCTTACCAAGTGAAGTGTCTCCTCCACAAATATCGCCATTGCAGCCACAGGCACATGTTTTTGGGAGCTGCTTTGCATATCTGTCAACCTCATACACTTTACTCGGTACCAATTGGGAAAATAGGTGATGTGCCAATCCGGTCATAATCATCGTCTCCTTAGTGGTATTTTTCGGAACAGAGTCCAGAAGTTTCCCAATGGCGCTTTCATGATTTTTCATCTCTGGAAGAACAAGAGATTCAATAACTGAATGTTGACCAATTAGAAGCCAATACAGGCAACCATTTGTCAAATCAGAAAATGCATGCTACAGTTGAGTTTGCAATACTAACAGGTATACTGTAGGTATACTTCAAGCTTGATCAAGAGATCTTTAATCGTTAAGAAGTTATGCTGTGGACAAACTTCGATATAAAATATAAACAAAGGGCCATAACTCTGTATTTAGTGAGGAACAAGACCTGATTTCAGTGCCAGAGATTCTGCCTTCCCAAGATACATAAATGTGGTAAGTTTAATGTCAACGTAGGTGAAATAACATGGACAAACTTTGGTATCAAAAATAAACAAAGGGCCATAACTCTGTATATAGTGGAGCACATAACTCTGTATATAGAGAGGCACGAAAACCAATTACAGTGGGAAAGATTCCACCTTTCCGAGATACATAAACATGGTAAGTTTCGTCAACTTAGGTGAAATAACATTAAACTTTATGCTCCTGACAAACTTCGGTATGGAAAATAAACAAAGGGCCATAACTCTTTATATAGTGGAATGCGAGACCTTATTATAGTTTACTGCTCACCTTCTGTGGGTAATGCAGGTACAATTGAAGTTTGATCAAGATTTCTTTTATCATTTAGAAGTTATGCTGTGGACAAATTTCAAGTGAAATGCAATACTTGTCATCAAAGGATAAGAATTTGAAAATATTGGTAAAT
>NW_018482274.1:0-1730 GCF_002113885.1 Mizuhopecten yessoensis | reverse complement strand
GTTTTGACATATCCAATGTTATATTATATGCCCTACGTTTTGACACAGCCAAACACTGTCAGCTGTAACATCTATTTCTACATCCCCAAGAAGCAATCAGGGACCTTCTGACACATTTGTTACTTTTACATCAAACTGGAAGTGACTGCATTGTACAGGCATATATATGATTTAGCTGACATTTATGTAGTGCTCACAAAGACAAGCAGACAGAAACCATCAATTTCCTATATACTTTCCTATTCAAACTTCAAGGTACTATTAAAATGAATTGGCGTATATGTTGACAGGAAGTAATAAACTACCAGATTTTGGAAATGACATTTATTGATGAAGTAGTAAATTTTGGAGGTTTCTCTCTAGTGCATGCAATGAAAGATTAATAAAAGTATGTTTGAAAACGTACAAGTCTCTGGTGAGAACGAGCATGGATCCATCGAGTCTGTCCTCGTCTTTGTTGTCCCTCCTACTACTGGGTACTTGAGTGGCTACTAGGAATCCTATCTGGTTTATCTGTCTCTTCTGAAAAACAACAAATTGAATATAATTCTTAGGTGTGTTGAAGAGAGGTCAACACAACAGGTCAAAGGTTAATCCTACCTGTTCAATACACAAGATTTTTTTGATTTTTGTTTTTTAGCACAGATGTGCTATTATCTGCTCAAAACTATACTATATCTTATTATTTAAAAAAAAAAAACTAACTTTACAGCTTTTAATGATGTTGCTTACATAAATTAGATAAAAAAAGAATGCCCAATTTGTATCAGAAATTGACAAACTCAATGTACCAACCAGCTGAATATGAAGAAATGTAAAGAAATGCAATATAAAGCTCTAAGTATACGTAATTGGGGTATTTTGTTTTTGTTTTCATTTCATTTTTATTTTCACTTTCTCAAATATCACTGTTACAGTGCCACTATCATCAACAGGATGGTATGTAAATGTAAAACAGAAATTACCAACTATATAGTAAAACGTTCCAAATAACATCAGTCTTTTGTTGGTAAACAAATTCAACCAAAGTGATAAAAATGTTAGATTATGAAATAAGAAAAAGATTTAAAACCAATATTATCTTTACTGCTAGCAATAATAACAAAACATGTGTGTTTTACAAGACAACAGTGTGGTACATGTATCAAAGAACATCCCTAGTTTGTGGAAGTCACTTACATACAATAAATCTACAAACAGCAGCTTACTTATCATTGAATAGTTTAGTTTTAAAATTTAAGGCAAAATCATGAAAATGAGTAGTACCCGGTATTCACAAAAGTTTAGAGTGCTCCAGCATGTATCATCAACACCGGATTAGCCTAGAAATGCCAAGTTAACCTATCTGTAGAACTGATAACCTCCTGAAGAGGAACAACTCCTACCAATTCTTACAGAGTCACATAATACTGTACAAGTTCATCTTACATTAACGATGCAGATTTCCTGTAGGGAGTAACTGAAACCAAAACAAAAGTTTGGAAATATCGTGTTGTCAAGTGATACTGACTTATAAGAAGAAGTGCATCTTTATGAACTACAAACCAAAGATGTGCAGCCTCTCCTAATTGATTCCATACCAGATTTTCAATAGTGTAGTTATATTCTAATTACATCCCACATAATTCTCTAGCTTGACTCCTGTTTTTCTGGTAGTGATATCCTCTTGAAAGTTTAAAAAGAAATAATGACAATGTAGTTCATTGATACTTACTTTAGCTATAAGTAAT
>NW_018482273.1:0-1730 GCF_002113885.1 Mizuhopecten yessoensis | reverse complement strand
TCAGGGTTATTTTAGATGAGTTAATATATTCAGGGTTATTTTAGATAACTTAAAGTATTCAGGGTTATTTTAGATGAGTTAATGTATTAACGCGGTTTTCTTGGTAAGATAAATCCCGAGTTCAACACATACCGAGCGAGACCAAACCCTTACAAAGTAGAAAGGTATTCATTACACGTACATGTATTTGAAACATGTTTTCATTCTTGCGTGCTTTTCATTTCAGCGATTTTTTTTTATTTCTCGAAAGCTCTGTTGTGAGTCACTTTCGAGGCATGATAGCAAAGACCAAGAATAGCATCTCTTTACAATGAAGATTTACAAGTCGGAATGTGTATGTATCTTTCTATGTTTATGCATTTACTATGTTTTTGACCTTGCGGTCATTGCTATAGAGATGTGTGGACGTTCTAAGTGAGTTTGAACTAAGGACGAAACCCCCTTTAACAACTGATAACTGGCACTGACCGTTCGATGAGTTGTAACAGATCTAGAGTCAGCGAGAGACCTGGGCGGGCGCCAACAGTTCCATGACCGAACAGTTAAAAAACGCCGCCCTAAAAGTTAACACCGTGCATGCACAACGAAAATATGAGACATAACAAATAGGCAAAGACATCACATAACAATCACTGGTAAGTTTACTTTTATGTGAGTATCGGGACGATGGGGGCGTTTATTGATCCCCCTATTGTTAAATGCCAGCGTGTAATGCATCCTATTCTGAGATGTCTTTCGGCGAAAGGGCCGCCGCCGATATACTGCCCTAGTGGGCACAGGACCATCTCACCAGCTTAACAGGTAAATCGATCTAGTCAGGCATTATACATTGTTATGCATTAACACAAATTGATGTGTTTGGGGGTCTAACGGTGCCTCGAATTGATCTCAAATGTAATTTGCTATCATCTACAGTTATAAAATATAATGCCAGTTTACTTGATGTGACTAGCTCGGTAGTCTGACCACGTGATGTGACCTGACAATCTGACCACGGTTTACTTGATGTGACTGGACAATGTGACCATGGTTTACTTGATGTGACCTGACAATCTGACCACGGTTTACTTGATGTGACCTGATAATCTGACCACGGTTTACTTGATGTGACCTGACAATCTGACCACGGTTTACTTGACGTGACAGGACAATCTGACCACAATTTACTTGATGAAACCTGACAATCTGACCACGGTTTACTTGATGTGACCTTGCTATCTGACCACGGTTTACATGATGTGACCTGACAATCTGACCACGGTTTACTTGATGTGACTGGTCAATCAGATCATAGTTTTATCAATAGTAGCCAACTTGTTATTCTACTTTAGGCTTCCTATGGTTGTTATGGTACGCCGAAAAGGAACCAAAATATTGACGTATCGCTTCTACCATATGAAATAAAAACAAAAAGAAGTACGAAAGTTTATGAATATTTTTATTGCATATGTCCTTTATCAAACTCTCGTTAGTGATGCTTTAACAGACAGGAAGTATTTAAATGACTCGTTATTTCAAAAACATGTAACATTTATATAGACAGACACAATAAAATTGAGCACTAACGTGTTACATGAAAGCCGTCTGCTCTTCTATCGATATTACCGGCCGGTTGTAGCGCCGACAGAAAATAATAATAATTATTGGCAGCAAGCTTCACAAGAAAAGATACAATGCAATTTTGCAGCGACACGTGTTTCATATAAAACAATACTCAAAAACACTATTAT
>NW_018482272.1:0-1729 GCF_002113885.1 Mizuhopecten yessoensis | reverse complement strand
AAATTATAAGGTACAGGGGCGACTTCAAACAATAGCAGAGTTCTCCTGCACATCATTGCTACAGTAAATATGACAGGGGGTGAATGGCAGGTCAGGTAACCACTTAAATTAATCATGTCACCTGGGGCTCAGTTCTCACATACTTCTACTTTTGTGTTGGTTTAATGATCGTATCTCATAGAATGTGTTACGTACATAACATATACAGTGTGTTTTTTACAATCACAAGAGTACACAACACTTTGAAGTTGAAGGTAGATGATGGCCATATGTTCTGTTGAAACCATGGTGACCACCACCCATCAAACAGTCCAGTTTATTTCTGAAGATGGGATGATACCAACACCAGTGAAATACAAGTCCATTTTCCCCTCCTATATGTGACCATAAACCATCTGTCAGACCAAATTGTATCCCCAACTCTATACCACCAGTAACTGATATTCCCATGGTGCTTCCTGGTGACCATACTGTTTCACTATGGCAATTAACCATGTAACACCTCTGTCCAGAGTCAAAATATTGTAGAATAACCTATAGTTAATTTTTAAAAATACAGAAATGCTTGGAATATCAAGTGTTTTGGGTGTTTTTTTCCGTCCTGGCCATAAAGTTACCAAACAGGAGCTGCCTGCCATTAATTGCCTTGATCAATAGCTGTGATAAGCAGCTAGCCAAGCAGCCCAGTGTTGGATTGATCAACTGGCTGTGGAGGCTGGTCTCAAACTCGGGGGGTCATCTCAGAAGGCAACATAGACCCATTGGGATAACACACTATATATATCTCTGCACTTACATATATGATTTAGTATATTTTTACTCTGATTGAAATATTGTGATCAATCTTTTATTATAGTTATTAAATATATTATATTTTCACCAGTGCCATTCCCCCTATTAGCACCCCTCCCTTTATCAGCACTCGTTTTCATTATGTAAATGCCCCCTACCTCAAGTGAATCTTTAATTCTATCCCATGTTTTTGGTCAAGTTTCAGAAGATAATTTAAATATGTCAGCACTTTCTTGGAATAGGTCTCAAAAGTCTACATGAAATTATTAGTACTCTTTTATGCAACTTTCCTGCAATACAGTATTTATTTGTTTTTTCTATTCCTAATAATTATAAGTGCCCCATCTTCCTACAAATTCTTCCGACACTTTGGGCACTATTTAGAGTGAATACTGTACATCACAGGATAGGACATTCCGAGATGACCCCCATGTAAGTAAGCATTACCAGTTTGAAGACCACAGACGCTCATGCCTAATTGAACTTTCCCTCTAAAGATGTCAAATTACACAACCTTTCATGTTTCCTTTCTCACTGAAATAGTTTTAGAGCCATTTTAACCCTGTAAAAGTTGCTCTGAAAGCTTTCTAGTAACATACCTTGTAAGCTGTACATTTTCTATAAAATTGTATCCGTAGACTTTATTAACAGTTTAAGTTTGCCAAGTAAGGGATACAGACCTAATTCTTTCAATTTTGAATGAATCTTTTCAATGAATGGTTTTGAGATGGTCCCTCATTATAACAAATTATGTTTCTACTGCAGCCAGAAGATCAATGCTTGTTTGCAATCTTATCATCAGCATTCTAAATTTCTTCAAACCCTAAAAAATTCTACAATACAAAAAGTGGTTTGTAACTAACAGATACCCCGTTTTAACAGTGCTTGAAGCTTTTTGTTTGACATACTGTAGTAATCACCATGGCAACAGAGGTTT
>NW_018482271.1:0-1729 GCF_002113885.1 Mizuhopecten yessoensis | reverse complement strand
TTAGCTAGATAGGGCACTATATCAAATGTTGTATATTATTATTATCATTAAAGCTTCAATTGAAATGAAAACAAAATTTCAGATCCCTTTTATCAAATGATAAAGTATTCCTGTGAATATTGTGCTGAACACACTTTGCAGATCATTCCTGAAGTCTTAAATTGTGCAATCTTGGCTTTGAATTTTCTCCATGTGCTGGTTTATAATTTGAATGTCTGCCGACGTCATTTAATTATTTTTTATGCAGCAATATGATATATTAAATGGGCGTTTTCACTGAACGATACGGTAGTCGTGTGACAAATAACCAAACTAAATTTAGCTAGAAATTATACAAACTACGAATAAATATTGTACAGGATGTTTATAATTGTCGTTGTTATGATTGATTTGCATGGAAAACACCGTTTAACACCCCGCCAAACTATTCTCAATTTGTATCTTCCAAAAACAAAAACACATTATTTTGATTTAAATTAAATGTGAAATTCAAAAAAATCTATTTCATTTTCTAAATATTAAAATTTTCCCATTATGTAAAATAAAAAGCCATTAATCACCTGCTTTCAGTTTATGCATTCATAGTCAATATGATTAAATGGAATGTTACAAATTCATCCTGACATTTGCCTCAAGAAATTCATCATTCAGTTTTTTTCAGTTTTTTTCTATCAGTTTTCCTTCAATTAATCAACATCTTCCATAACATTTCATAAAATATCCTTAACGAGATGATGAGAATTTACTCAAGAAGAGGCTGACCTTAAATTCACGGGGTTTGAAGGGCGGCATTCAAAACGAATATGAATGCCACCAGGATTAAATCTAAAATAACAAGAAGCATATTATTATGTAAAACTTTCCTGTCAATGCATGGTGTTCATATATTCTTGGATTGGAAAACCAACTGAAAACAGTTTAATACTGATATTCAATGACCAGATTTTCTTTTCATGAAATAGTTCAATTTTCTGACAGTAACACATTAAATAAAATGTTTAGCTGATGAAACAACACATAACACAATAACGAAAAAGGTCCTAGCAAAACCTGATAAGACGTTGCTCTCATAAATATTAGTAACAGGTTAATTTTCATTAATTCGGTACTTTTTTTTCCAGAGATGGTTTATCAATATTATAGTCATACTAGAAAAATAAGTTTTGAATGCAAAGCGCATAGTTTCAGTTATTAGCAGTGATACGCTGGGATCCTTACGTAGGGTTATAAAGTGATAACCCTATAAATGGTATTTTATCGTAACATCTGTGGCATTTAGTTTGAAAAAATGATGAATACCAACTAACGAAGAAAAAAAATGGATTTTTCACACCATTTATGGTATTTTATCGTAACACCTGCGGGGGTTAGTTAGAAAAAATTATGAATAACAACTAGCGAAAAGGTCAACACATTGATCCAGACCAATCGGCATAAAGTCTAGTTGACAGTTGCTGTGAAATTACACAAACCAATTAGAACTCTAACACTTTAAATTATATTGAAAATCAAATGAGTTCTTTAAAATTCTAAAAACATGAACCATGAGGTTGAATATGATTTATAAATAAAATTATAATAAAGCTGTGAGATGAATTTCAAAACATTTGAAATACAGCTTATGCAATTTAACTGTAACTTTTTGAAAATATTTATAAATTGACAGTTGGTCCACCAAATAGAAATGTTTGTCGAGTAATTAGTTGTTACAAAATGAATATGGAGACCC
>NW_018482270.1:0-1729 GCF_002113885.1 Mizuhopecten yessoensis | reverse complement strand
GACAACATATACTTAATGTCTACGACAACATATACTTATTGACAAAGCGGGTATATATACTTATTGACAACGACAATCTAACTTATTAACAACGACAACATATACTTAATGTATACGACAATCTATACTTATTAACAAAGACAATCTAATCTTATTGACTAAGACAATATATACTTATTGACCTCGACAATACATACTTGTTGACTACGCCAATATCTATACTCATTGACTAAGACAATACATACTTGTTGACTTCGATAATACATACTGATTGACTACGACAGTCTGTAGTTATCGACTTCACCAATCCATGATGTGGACAACTACATTCTGTGCTTTTTAATTGCGACAATATCAACAAGGAAATGACCTACACAGATGCAATTTTAAGAATACTAATACATTAGAACATTTCTTTCCAATAACTCTGATAATTCACCCGTTTAGTGTCCAAGATACACTACCAAAACATTAAAAAAAGAACTCCACCTACTACCTGCGCGTGTGTTATTCCAAAAATTAAGGCAACCAATTGACCTCGTTTATGAACTAAATAAAGTAAGACTAGCCGTGAGATAAGCCGTTATCTTTGGGTTTGTTAGCGTAACATCAATAGACATATATATGTAAGACGAATTCACGGCTCGAAACTCGATAATGGCGTGCATTGTACAATTAGGCATTGTTTGTATAGTTCTGGTTGTGCAAGGTAAGGTTCGGATTTATGATACCATTTCTACTTTCATTTTAAAGATTTTAAAAGATTTTTTCATTATTCATTTAAGTCTGATATTAACATTATGTTAATCATTTTACGTCTAATCGATACCACGGTCCATGATTGTAACGTTTACGTAGTATGACTGATCAGCTGATCTCGATTGACTTTTAGAGATAAAATATTTCACACAAAATATAACAGATCAATGTTTATTTAAACTTCGTGTTAACAAATAGTAAACATCCGATAAAGACGGGTTTAAACTTCGTGTTAACAGATAGTAAACATCCGATAAAGACGGGTTTAAACTTCGTGTTAACAAATAGCAAACATCCGTTAAAGACGGGTTTAAACTTCATGTTAACAAATTGTAAACATCCGATAAAGACGGGTTTAACAGTATATTCAATAACATTACATTATGTGCTAAATCATAAGGAGAATCACACGCCCTATTACTTATGAATAATTCAAATGTTTTTGATTTATTGATTTCAGTGATCCGAGGCTGTCCGAACGGCTGGGAAACTTATGATGAATCCTGCTATTTTGTGCCCGACCTGAGGGAAGATTGGACAGCAGCATCAGTAAAATCAAGAAACTACATTTATACTCAGACACTTATTCGATATTTCGAAGATTTTATTTGATACTTCATGAAGACAATTACGTTTGAGGGCTGAATTATTTGTCGGTTGCATATCTTTATTTTGCTGAAGGGATATGCACGGTACAAAATATAACCAAGAAAAATAGACAAGTAATTTCATTTTAAAAGCATTAACAAACAACATCTTATTTTACGGTGACTCTTCCAGAGTCCCCCAAACTATCCATTGAGATGCAAAAAAGAAAGTACAGCTACATATCAAATTGGAGCGAAATTGAAAAATATCTAACCTCTCACCAATCAGAATGAGAGACGGAGAAGTATGATGTCTGTATTAAAATAATGCACAGTGTACGTCTACGTTTCAATCCTTATGTTTCATATGTTTCAGGAGTTTA
>NW_018482269.1:0-1728 GCF_002113885.1 Mizuhopecten yessoensis | reverse complement strand
ATCAACTGGTCACTATCTATGGGCATTCAATCATCAACTGGTCACAGTCTTTTGGTGATAGAGATATTATTTATTTGTAAAATGTACTTCAATAATAACTTGGTACATATATACTTTGAGCAATATGTCAATGAAAAATTCTAGAGTAGGTGTCCACACATGTAGTTTATGATTTTTATAAGACCTGCCCATGCATATTAAAATGATGTTATAGGATTTTAAGATAACTATTATCTGATACATTTTACAGTGTTGCATTAGCTGAAAACTCACCCCTTAGGTCTGAGCTTGTATTTAAACAGAAAGAGGACACAAGGACAAAGAAACAAAAAGGTTTGTGTGATTGATTACTGTAATCTTAATTTCTAGTTACTGTAGTTGGAGAAAGGTCAAAAATAAATTAAGAAACAAAAGAAATTATTCAGTTACTTCATATAACGTATACATTGCTAAATTTGTGAATTATATGATTTTTAGGTTATCTAACTCCAAACAAGAAACCTGGACAACGTATTGAAGATCAGCCACTGACATTTAAAACCAACGTCAAGTCCTCGGGATACACTGCCTCTCCAAGGTAGATATATATATGTCTCACAAATTTCCCAACGCTACAATACCGCAGGACCAGAGGAGACATGATAAATGCTTTAAAATAGTGAACAATATATATGACAGTAGAGTAACAAAACGTTTTTTTGAGATGGACAATTTAAGTAGAACCATTCAAAAAAGATGTTTAAAAAGCGAAGTGGTCTGGATAGAAGGAAACATTTCTTTAGCTACCGAGTAGTCAATTTACCGAGTAGTCAATTGATAGAACAGTTAACCCCAAGGTGTTATTAATGCAGATACTGATAATAATTTGAGATATTATCAGACGAACACTGGAAAACCAACTGTTTTGTTACATAAAATGAACAGTGATTCTATATGTAGCCGTTGCACTGAAGAACATACAATTCTAGTTTTTGTACAATGTTAATATGGACATAAAGGATACAGGCCTGCGTCCATAATGACCTAATTAATCCTAATAAATAATTAATTAGTGTGGTGCTATTGTAGGAACACTATGTTTAAACCAAGGACAGACTTCTCCAGTAGTGCTTCAGCAGCCAGCAGAGGACTACCCAAATCAGCCTCATCTGGATCGGTTGTTGGGTAGGTTTATAAGCTAATGATCAGTTTACCATTCTAAGAAACAGTTAGAATTTCAGGTATTAAAATATAATTATGTGGGTTTTTCCTAACACAGAAACATCCAGGCCATCAATGGTGATTAGTATAAGTTGAAATAACTTGTTAAATAATTGATGTAAAATATATAAATTCATTTTAAATCATATTTAGACCGAAACCTGGTATATCCTAGAGAAATGTTTATACTGAGGTGTCCTGTATCTAGAGGTGTTTCTCTGGTGTCCTTTATACAGAGGTGTTCTATTTGTACAGGTGTTATATGTTTAATTACACAGGAAGATGAACCAGAAACAGTACCCAACTGACTGTTCCGCACCATCAGTGTTACAGACCAAGATAAATGTTGCTGAACGTCCAACACCAATCCACTGTGTCCGATTCTCTGGTACTTTTGCTGTGATTTTATTTACTTTATTTTGCAATGAAGTTGGAGGCCCTTTTTGAAAAAGAAACGCCTAATAAATTTTCAAAATTTGTTTTTGCGGCGTCCGTCCGTCAACTTTTTCTTTTGAACGACTTCTTCTG
>NW_018482268.1:0-1728 GCF_002113885.1 Mizuhopecten yessoensis | reverse complement strand
ATGAGAAATAGCGCTAACAAACTTTCATTCTCAAATTCAAGATGGTTGGCTGTCCGCCATCTTGTTTTTGCGATCAGTTCCAAAATAAGATATGCAAAACTAGGGATCATGGGGAACCTTCATATTAGATTTGATAAAGATCCCTCTAGCACAATATGAGAAATAGTGCCAACAATCTTTTACTTTCAAATTAAAGATGAAAAGATTAAAAGACATCCTGTCCGCCTTTAAAAATCTTGTTGGTTGCAATATTGATACAGAAAAATAAAGCCAGTGTTCTGTTAGAAATCATTTAATCACCTTACATTGTCATACATCAACACAAAATATACGTACAGCCAATATATAACGTCAATCTAAAATCATTTAATCAACAAAAATTTAAACAGTAATATGATGTCATTGAATTTTTCAATTGATTGACATATAATATCGATGTGCAGTAACCGGTATGTTATGATTTTGTTATACAATAATTATGATGAATTCTGTGAAAATAACGAACAATTTAACAAAAAGCCACATTTACTGACGATGAAGACCATGGAATGCAAGAATGGAAGAGTTAAATATTCTGTATGTTAACTCATCAACCCTGGAGACACATTTGAACACTTCCAATTCAAAGGTTGGAATAGATAATTATGAAATTTCAGAGGTGAATTACTTAATATTTCACAGGTTATTAAACATGCCTTATTTATTGAATATGAAAGTTCCTAAGCTGATATTGCAGGTAGATTTGTTTACTTAATACAAAACTAACCAAGTAACTGAGCCTTAGTTAGCCTCTACATCTACATGATTGCAGTCTTGCACAAGATCTCTCTACCTTGCACCCAACAGCTTTGGAGAAACCCTGCTTAAGCTAGAGAATATGTTTACAAGGCGAGAGGGACTATCAAGCCCTTGTCAAAGGGAGATTACTCAAGTAAATTTGTATTTCTTTTGAAGTCTAAGATATAGCCAAAAATAAATTCAAAACTCAAGATTTACCCTTTTCCTGATTCTCAGTCTCTTTAACCCTTTCACCCCTATGCAACTTTAGCAGACTCTCCCAATGCATTGATTTGGATGAGTCCAGTATGGTCTACAGTGGCGAAAGGGTTAAAACAGTTACTTTTTGACCACCCTGATTTTACATTTTTTCTTTATATCCTATGGTATTGGTCTATTGGATAGATGTACCAGCAATATGTGTTGTCATTGTTCTCCAATTGATGTAATGTATATTGCACAAACAAACACACACAGAGTTATGTAAATTAGCTAATGAATATGAGGTTAAATGAATATATCAATTAGTTGTCTCCCCTGACTTCTCTGATATTGA
Source organism: Mizuhopecten yessoensis (assembly GCF_002113885.1). Classification (NCBI taxonomy): domain Eukaryota; kingdom Metazoa; phylum Mollusca; class Bivalvia; order Pectinida; family Pectinidae; genus Mizuhopecten; species Mizuhopecten yessoensis. Next base: position 395 of record NW_018482268.1, on the reverse strand, counting down.
TTGTCTAGCTGATCTTATAATTAATCATCTGTTCTAGTGTCGTCATTAATGCATCTTTCCTGTACCTTAATTAAAAATTGTTCCTCCTAAAGATCCCTGAAAAGATTGAATTACCTAGAGGAAAGAAATTTTCAAATTTGTTTTTGATTAAATATGCAATATATTTAATAGACACCAACTGTGTTCCTAAATATGATACAAACATGACATTTTATGATACAAGCATGAAATTTTCATGATACAAGCATGAAATTTTATCTCAATCTCAGCAAACAAATACCACCTGTATGTTTTTAACTGTTAGATCTTGCCTGTATCATATTAACTCATTCACCCCTGAAGACACAGTCAAACCCTTCCAATTCAAAGGTTGGAATAGTTCATTATGAAATTTC
>NW_018482267.1:0-1728 GCF_002113885.1 Mizuhopecten yessoensis | reverse complement strand
TGTATCTCTGTCAGTCACCCAAAAGTATTCAACCCTGTATCTCTGCCCGTCACCCAAAGAAGACCAACTCTAGGTCAGTCTCCCTGTTAGTCACCCAAAGGTTAAGTCAGTGTAATGTTGTTTGTGAACACTGAAAAGTTAGGTAATCTATTCAACAAGACAGGTTTCATCACTTATGTCAGTAGTAAAATATTAACTGGAACTATTAACGATAGGCCAACTAAGATCTACTGCATGACCTCCATGCCAGATAAGAAGGTCAAGCTTGTTTCTGTAAATCCTCCTCCCCCTAATTGTACTGAAGGGCAGATAACTACGAGCGTCATACAGACGTAATCACACCATATGTTCATGCACCCCACAACATAAGTTTAGGAACTAATGCTACAGGTTTTGTTAATTAATAACATTTGTTCAGACTATTAACTATCAAAAAATTTCTTGTTGATACTGTATCAACAAAAAACATATTGAGTAAAACCCATCATAAGGTTTTGATATAGATCTTTACATGTTTTTTAACATATGGTACCAGGATATTTACAGGCTATGTTTTTATTATTTTCTCATTTAAAAAGTCTTTTTTCTGAGCATCAAAGTTCTCTATACATTTTTTTGTTGTTGAGGGGAATGTAGATCTGGGCTGTGCCCCTGTAAATTAGTGTAATTGAGCCATACTACTGTGTAAGTTTTGATTTCAAACAATGTTCATTGAACCTTAAGTGTGTGGGGAAGGGGGGATGCATTGCAAATTGTTGAATTCCAGGGGTTTTAAGAGATTGTTTGGTTATCCGGTTATTGAACCCAATGGTAAAATTTATTTTAGATTCCTTGTTTCTCTATAATAACCTTGTATACATTATGTTCTAGTTTCGTGGCATCACTTAAATTCAAAGTAACAAAATTGTAATTTCACTATCTCATAAAAATCAACATCATCACTAATGAGGCCAAAAATCCAAAATAAACGATGTTCTGTCAGCTGCAATACGAGAAACTCTATCAAATTGAATGTGATAATTATCACACAACTTGAGACACAATTATCGCAAAAGTATTCAGTAGCACATGTGTGCCGATTCTGTGCAGATTTTAATAATATTTTTCATGAAAATGTATTCCTGAAAGCTTAATACTATTGGAGTATTCTACATTTCCACGACTGAGTCACCCGACTCCGTAGCATTACAGATATCAAACCATCACAACTCAAATTCACCGCTATCACTGACAAACCAACTCCGGAGCAGAATCAATCTCGGATAAAGAATTGGGTTTCATGAAAAAATGGCAGAGTGCCACAATGAAAAGCACTGACATGTATCACAAAAAACTGTAACAACATAAATATCAGGATCATGAAAAAAGTTACGATGATGCCATGATTTTCCATGAGAACATGGCCATCAATGCTATTCCTGTAAGTCTTCCTAAACAATGCAAAGATTCATGGCAAAAATGTTCAGCTATACTTTTCTAGCTAGGCCATTTACACATGTGTAGGCCTAAGATAAATTTTAAAGATCAAATATGCAAATATATCATTCAGAAGAATCCTCAGGCAGGTATATACGTACTCCTGTAAAGACCCTATTTCATATTGCTTCCTCTTGCTCTGCCAATCCTTACTCTTAAACGTTTATGCTTCTGATACGGCTCAGCATAAATTAACAACTATTTCACACCGAAGGGTTGCGGGTTCAAGTCACGGCACAGCACTGTGTTGTA
>NW_018482266.1:0-1728 GCF_002113885.1 Mizuhopecten yessoensis | reverse complement strand
TCGACTTTATAGTGCTATCTCACTGAAATACCATGCCGAAGGCACAGCATTCTGCACGGTCATATTATACTGACAACGGGTTAACCGGTTCGGATGATGAACCCATCAAGGCTAGATTGTTACAAAAGTTCCCTGATTAAATTGTAGCCACTTTTAATTAGATTTTTTGTTTCTTGATGCACGATACGCTGATGTTACCCTTACATACGATCTGTAAAGTAAATAGCTATAAAAAGCTACTGGTATCCCTTACATAGTTTCTGTTATATATAGTTCTCTATATACATATGGTAGGTGATTCAGGTCTATCGAATTTCATTTATTCAACTAAATCACCTGTTTTATTTTGATTCCAATTTGACAGTTATATATAACTCTTCCAGTTGGACACTAGATCTGATTTTGATGTATTGATGAACAGTTCTCTGTGTTTTACTTGGATGCATCATGTTTGTAAAATCTATTGCTTTGCTTGGCGTTGTCGATATAGACCCGACATATAGTGAAACCAAAGGCACATAGCTAAACGTAATGTGGAAATGCACGCATATCTTGAGGTAGGTACTATATATGCAGAAACAGATGCTCGGTAAATACTTATTGTTCAAAAACAAAGATTTAACTACATTAGGCCAAACAAAAATATTTGATGTTCGATAACCCTATCTCCCCTTATATTTCGTGTGCCTTTCCTAAACTTTTAAGGCAATTTTCAAAGCAGCACTGTAAACATCGAGATCCCTCTCCTATATGAACCATATAAAACTCTTTGTTAAAATAAAATTTGTGACCTAAATTTTTCCGACATGTTACAGGGAACACACATATTTCTTGGGCATACGGACCGAGTATATATTTTTAACACCCTGCTGTGCCAAAATGAAACTGCAATTATGCGTATTATTATTCTTTTACTGTAATTTATTAGCACATTATTCAATCGGAAGTGAACTTTTTAAATAGTGTTCTTTTTAACCTAAAACTGATCAGTAGTTCTAATAGGGCAGAATCAGATTATAAAGATAAGAATGTTTACCTTTGAACTTCATGTCAATATTAAACATGTACAAAATAATAGCAATAAATAATCCCTTGCCCCAAACTGAAAAAAAAAGTATCTTCGAACTTTTCATAGCGTTGTGCCGGTCGGCCTAATACCTAAGAAATCTGTGTGATTATGTTTTGTACATAAAGTTAGAAACTGACAGTATTATTGTACCATTATTGTCACACGAATTTCACGTTAAATTCTTCATAATTGATATATTTGATGAGCTTTTAGCGTTCCATAAGTATGACATTTTAAAACCATAATGTGCGATGTTGTTGGAAGTCTATATTAACCAAATATCATTATCATTTGATTCTTAACGGCCCTTCAACACAACAGAACTCATTAGGGCCAATACAAGTATATAGAACATGTTTAAGATAATTACATCAAAATAACGAAAAGGTAAAAGGCAAACGTCAACTTCAAACATTGTAAAATTGGCTAGGATTTAGTTTTAACTTTTTGAACAGACCAACAGTTTTTAGGTAGGTTAGAATTGTAGAGATACTGACTGTTTCGAAAAGTAATTTTAGATCTGTTATATTATTATAAAAAACTTTTGAATAAATATGCACTTGTAATGGTGACCTTTTGGGCTGCTGTGGAGAGTGTACTTTTGTATTGTGTTTCTTGTCAGTTGAATTTTAATTGTCTACAAAGAAATGTCCACTTTA
>NW_018482265.1:0-1726 GCF_002113885.1 Mizuhopecten yessoensis | reverse complement strand
TATATATATATATATCAGATAGTTCTGGTATCAAGGGTTCAGACATAGGTCTACCTTTATTGTACATCTTATTCATGAAAGAACTTGAAGAGAGTCTGTTTAATTGTTGTACCTGTCACTGTATAATTTAATATTTGTGTTTCCTTAATAAACTAATAAACGGTAACCGTTAAGGTGTGCGTAAACTTATCCTATGCTTTCTAGTTCTTCTTTAGTTACTTAGATGTAGACAGTCTTAGGTAATTGGTTTGGAAATGCCATATACTTTCTAGGGGGCTTGTCACAAACAATAATAGACAGTTTTAAATAACTGTGCACTATAGTTTTGGAATAAAATGTCAAAAGATTTAAAAAAATAGTGTGTCACTTGCTACCAGTGTGGAAAGCTACAATACAGACTTACCGAGTTTAAGGACCCATGGAGACATGGACTTTGGCTGTGTTAGGACCTCTACCTTCAAGCAACAAAGGAAATACGTATCTACTTGAAGTTGCATATTATTTTACCTAGTGAGTCGTTATTATACCAATGAGAAACCAAAAATATATAACAGTAGCTAAGAAATTTGTAGAAAGGGTTGTTACCATATTTGGAACTCCTATGCAATTACATTCAGACCAAGGGACAAATGTTGATTCTGAAGTGTTCCAGGAAAAGTGCAAAATATTGGGAATAGATAATACAAGAACCACTCCCAACAGACCTCAGTTTGATCGGATGGTTGATAGAGCCAATAGGACAACAGAAGCTATGCTCTCGACTTTTGTCGCCGACAACAAGAAAGACTGGGATGAATACATATACCTACTCATGATATCTAATCGGTTTTCTGTGCATCTCCCTACGAGATGACCTTTGGGCGAAATATAAATCTTCCCATCGACTTAGATTTGGGACGAAAAGGATATGAAAATGATGGAATGGAGCTAACTTTGGTTTGGCTTTAAGTCGTTCATGAAGAGTAGCGTTTTAAAGGAAAAGTTGACGGACGGAGGTACGACGGATGCTGCGCCATGGCATAATAAGCTCACTTACCCTTCGGGCGGTGAGCTAACAAATATAACCACTTAACAAGTAAAGATTGCTTTTTAAAGTTATTAGTTGATTCTACTTTAAGTTAGATTCGAATGCAAGATGTGCAATGACAGGAAAGACTCTGCTAAGCTATACTTTGTCGAGACATATAGTTTATAATGTACCATCTATGAAACGTTTGACTCAACTTATCGATGGGACGTAAAACAATGCAAAACAAAACGAACATGACGGCTTCCCACTCCGAATTTATTCTTCAATATGCAAGGGCCATGCAAATAGGATTGACGCACGACACTCTAAATGCCTGGACGGAGGGATGGAAATGGCAAAAAAGGACAACAATGACTTTCAGCAGAGAGGAAGAGGAGGGACTTACTACTTACCGAAGAGGTAGAAGGGATGACATTGGGAAAATTTTCCGGGAGCCAAGAATACCACATGAAAATAGCATCAAGGCATCGGTCGAGAACATCTAGAACCTCAACTGTCAGGGGGCAACTACTGGATTTGGCTTCGGTGATCCACAAGTTATCATCCTTGGAAATGATTCAGGTCCATGTCAACAGGAAACTAATCACGTTTAGTTTGGTTTGGTTAAGGTCATTTAAGGACGTGCCAGCATGTGTGTAGTATGTGCGTACATGCGTGTGTGTATGCAGGAGACAGGGTATGTTGGTGTGCTTGCCT
>NW_018482264.1:0-1726 GCF_002113885.1 Mizuhopecten yessoensis | reverse complement strand
ACATACATATATAAGGATACCAATGTAATCCTATACAAACATATAATTTTATAGCTGTACGCATATTTAATTGTTTTCTTATGTAAACTTATACATGTATACCTTTACAAACATATAATTCTAATCCTATACAAATATTTAGTTGTGTACACCTATAAACGTATAATTCCTTACCTATACAAAAAATATAATTGTATACCACAAAAGCGTATAATTGTGTACCTATACAGACATAATACCAGTACTCGTACAAACAAATGGAAGTCGTGTTAAGGATGGTCACTTGTTAAAACAATCTCTCGTTCTGTTATATATTTACAAATTTCCAGCAGTCCTTACCAATAGAAAGTGATTATATAAAATTAGCATACCACACTGTAAATTATGTAAAACAAAATCAGCAGTCAGCTACCTGAATCAATTTACAAAAGTACTCATAATGTACAATATACATATTGTAAATGCCCCCTTTTCTATAGTTCCGCACTAATGTCTGTGGATCCAAAACGGGACACTTGAGGGAAAACAGACCAAGAAATTGCCATGTTATGAATAGAAGTATTTGTATGCATGCAACTTTCATTTAATGATACTATTATGTCGAATAACCAGAATATCTACTTTATTGGCTGCTAATTATGGTTACACGGTCAGTTTAAAGTTGAAAATAATAACGAAAACAAAACTTTCTTAATTTTCCTGCTGTGCAACGTTTTATTTGGATATCATTTTCAGAAGTATTATTTTTCCAAAGTTATGCTAGTTTGTAAACAAATTTCATCCTCTGACTGTAAAGGTTTTGAACTATGTAGACTATTCTGTTTTCATTGGCAGTTAATTTCCCAATAATAGCCAAAATACCAGACTGTCCCTTTCTGGATACAGTTACAGCTCTTCAAGGACATACGTGACCTGATAGTATTTTGCGTTTTATATTTAAAAGCACGTGTAGGAAATATCAAATCATAATAAGAAAAAAAGTGGATGGTATATATTAATGAAAAATAAACATTACTTTGAATTGAAACTATGGTATAAAAATCCTTGATATTTAACTAAAAGCTGTCCCGTTTTTGGTAAACTGACGGTAGAACAATATGGATTATTGATTATCATATCTTCCCGACTATTGATAATTGTTGTCAAATTGAATCACTACCTTTGCTATACATGCATGGCATCATATTAAAACAAGTTCTATATTGAAATGGTCCTATACCTACTTATATAGGCATAGGGATATTCCAAATGTTTTAATGATAATACCTCACATTGATCTAAATTTTTCTCTCCACAAACGTTTATTAAGATCAGATCATATAGTTCTTTTCTTACGAAAATTGTTAAAAAAGAACATTTCAATGTGTATTCTGAGCTTTTCAAATTGAGGGGTTAACGCAATGTAGATGAGAAAACTATTTGTCTTCCAAAGACTGTCCTTTCATATAAAATTAGGTTATAAAAAGAAATGAGCTAAATCAACAATATACAAGGACGACCATCATACCTTGGAAAAGCAAATTTATCTTTAGAGATGGAAAATTTAATATTTTCTTTAATATGATCAATAAAAATGATCCTCTATAAAAAATGGGTCATAATTTTTAATATATCGCCCATAACACTGTTTCTAATTTGTTTGTAACGTAGTGACCGAAATTTTGGTCTTTCTTAAAAAAAAATCAGAGCAAAGTTATGATTTTTATATGCATATTATCAAATCAAA
>NW_018482263.1:0-1725 GCF_002113885.1 Mizuhopecten yessoensis | reverse complement strand
TACTGCAGGGGGGAACTTTGTGCGTTTCTTTTTTTGTTCAGTATAGTTTGTGTACCACTGACAACAACATGTACACGTGGAAAGATGACAACATGAATCTGTAGAGCTTAGAGATCGCCTTCTTCAGCTCAAGCATAGCATTTTAGATTGGGCTGCTGCCTAATACATTTGACAAAACCAAAGACTTTAGTCCTTGTTAAAAATGTCTTTACTTTTAGGAAAACTATGCAATGCGAACACAGGGTTTTCATCGCACATAGTTGTTTGGTATTATTAGTTGTTTATGCTAATGAAAAACTTGTCAATGCTGGAGGGGAAGTTATTTTTCTCAACTCTTGTTTCATTTTCTATTTGCATTAAGTTATGATTTGTTGTAAAATAACATTGTATTTGTAGGTTTTGTACTCTTCATTTTACCCTTAAATCCACAACCATTTACCTCACCTACAATAGCACCCGATATCTATGATAGTGCTTTACATCGTCTACAATAGCACCCGATATCTATGGTAGTGCTTTACCTCGTCTACAATAGCAACTGATATCTATGGTAGTGCTTTACCTCGTCTACAATAGCACCTGATATGGTAGTGCTTTACATCGTCTACAATAACACCCGATATCTATGATAGTGCTTTACATCGTCTACAATAACACCTGATATGATAGTGCTTTACCTCATCATCCAGATGACATGCTTCCAAGTCAATACACTTGAACTGCACCCTCCGGAGGACCTCCTCGAGACTTTCACAGTGACGAATGTCAAGTTTTTCAGCTGAAAATGATAAAAACAAAGTTTGTCTTACCTTTTAAATGATAAACTCAAAACTCCTACATGTAAATGTTGAATGACGGCTCTAACTGAATGTGTTCTATAGGATATGTTAAATGTTGATGCCAGGTACCTCTTTACAGGCCTGGTTCTTAATTTCATGTACCAAGTTTCAAAATTCTGTAGCTAAGACAGCCTAATTACAATATACATACCCTTGAGACTAAGGAGCTCATGTCTCTCTCCTGTATTTTGAATACCCTGAAAATCACAAACAAACCATGTATGAATACTTATACATTTATCACTCACAGTGAATGATGCAAATAATTTATTCACAGCAACATATTCTTCCTTTCTAATCTTGTCCTGAACTTTTCAGCATAACCAATATCACTATTTCTACTGTCACACTGGCACAAGAATTTGAACCTGGGACATTTGCTGAAGTATGCATTGAAATCAAATGGTATGAAGAGAAATGTCCTGTCAACATATCAGTGACAAGCAATAACAAACCTGATGTGAATTAACCAACGTGGCACTTATTGCCTCAAATCAGTGATTCCAGCTATATATTTATATAATTTCTTGCTTGTGAAAGTCATGTATGCAAAGTTTCTAAATCAACAGAACGAAAGTTGAAAATGTTTCTGATTATTTATCTTACCTGCAGCTGATTCAAAACTTTACTCAAAGGTCGAACATTATTTTGCTCACATCCATTTCTGTAAGCAGTTATCAAATCTGTGTTGTTCCAGACCTCAGCTAAAAAGATAAAATTCAGTTCTTTGGTAGTTTTTACTTTTATTTGATGTATTAAGCAGGTTTCCTCCAACACAAGTGACAGCGCAAGTAAAATATAAGCTGAAATTAGAAGCATACGGAACATTTTGTAATCTGTATCACGATAAAAACATGTGGACCATTTTCAGGAATTTCTATTCAAT
>NW_018482262.1:0-1725 GCF_002113885.1 Mizuhopecten yessoensis | reverse complement strand
AGTAACGAATTAAGATGTTTTAAGCTAAGTTTATAAATTCGTTTTTCTTCTTGCTTTTTTAGATATATTAAGGATTTGGTTACATATTCAACTAAGTATTGACATAACAGTAGCGTAGAACGAAAGATGTGTTGTAAATTGACTGACAGTGGATAAAGTGGTGTCTTTTATTCTCGTTCACTTGTAATGTACCTTTGGTTTTCATTGATCAATTCAAATAACGTCAAAAAAGCTGTCGATATATACTGCCGCAAAACAACCCAAGTTCCGTTTGCGACAAAAAACTGTACGATGTCAAACATCAGTATTATATTGTTTATTGCATTAGCGGGCTTTAAAGGCTGTAAAATATTTTAAAAATTCCAACTCCCTGTTTATAATGCCTGCAACAGACACTTCTAGATGTAACCCCATTCCATAATAGATCACTGAAGAATGCAGATTGTAGACTGCATCAATGAAAAATAAGACTTTATTCTTATCCATTTTAGTATACCATCACTCTCGATCTAGCTGTCCCTTAGAATTTCTGTTGAGAATTCCTTCATATAGAAAGTTCTAACAAATCTTAATGGAACAAAAGGATTTCCTTCGAATACATTTCCACGTTTATTAAAACAGAAGGAAACACTATACATTAATGTTAACCCGTTTACGATACGTAGAAAATACATAAAATACGGTAAACAGTTTCTTTACTAACCTCATGAGCGACGCAAACATTCGGTCATGTGTTTCAGTAAGTCGGTAAGATTAGGGCAAACCGGTTGTAACATAATATTCTCGAAGTCAAAGTAAGATTTGATTGAGCTACAAGTTATATGTGTTACTTAACATAAATGATCTGTACATAACTTGTCTCTAAACACCCACACTTTCTAAATGAATACCTATTACTATTTATAAGGGGCCCACTTATTTACTGCTACAAGTAATATCATTAGATGTTAACTATTCTCTCATGAGAATCGGCGCCTACTTCCGCAGACAAAATCTTCCTTACCTTGCATAAGTTATTAATGCTTCAAATTACCCTTCAAACGCAGAAGAGTTCCCCAAGGGAAATTAACGGTAGATAATCACAAATGATTATACAAATAAACAGGTCGTCAGAGCAGACTTGATAGGACGGCTGGGAATTGTGTAACGTCTTTTTGATGACGGTGTGAAAACTACGGGAGATTATTCATGTTGGCAACGAGGAAACCGTCACCATGGATACCGCAGAACCTCGCTTTATGTTACTTCCCATAGTAAAGCGACCGGGATGTTTTTAACTCTCAAGTTTTATATACTGTATGAAGACGCCGTTTTTACAATTAAAAAAAAGGATTTGAATTAGCAGTTTATTAAAAATGTATATTGACTTCTAGTTTTAAATCAGAGCAGGCAGATACAAATAGTTTTCCAGTTCATGAATTTATAAATATGAAAATGAGTTGGATGAAAAGATACAAACCATGAATGATGAATTGGGATTCCTTGGTAAGAACACACTAAAGAAAAGTATGAGTAAACAATTGAATTTCACATTGAACGTGGTGAGAGAGAAAGCATGGATTTCTTAAGGAAAAAGTTAAGGGACAAAGCATGAGTAACGAATATGAGTTTTTATTTATCTGTGATTTCTCGGAGAACATTCCTGATTGGTTCGGTGCCATTCAAAATCTTTATAAAAATAATTAGGGGACACCCGGGTTCGAACCAGGGACCTCTCGATCTGCA
>NW_018482261.1:0-1724 GCF_002113885.1 Mizuhopecten yessoensis | reverse complement strand
AATGACAAACTCACTTTGAAGGTTGTTTTTTATACACAGCAGTATGAAGCAGCAGTAAAGTGTTAAGATGGCATCTGATTGGCTGACCCATTAACGGTTATAACTTGAGTTTTATGGGGGGGACTTTGTTGATACTTTGTGGGAGTGATACCTTAATGGGATATACTTTGTGGGAGTGATACCTAAGGGATATACTTTGTGGGAGTGATGCCTAATGGATATACTTTGTGGGAGTGATACCTAATGGATATATCTGGTACATCATATTAAAAGGCTGACTTAAATTTTTGGGATCCAGGATGACCACTATGGCCTCTGATTGGCTTAGACTTGAAACTCAAGTTCTATTGTCCTGACATGGTTGATACCTTTTAAGAGTGATGATACATACAGCTTTAAGAAAGTTCTATTAAAGAATTCTTATCCCATTTTCACCAATAGTCTGCTTTATTGTAAACTAGGTTTACGTTTGTACTCACAAATTTCACTGGTCAAGCGGAGAGTATTAGCATGCTTGTTACATACAGATCTAGGTTTTTTTTTAAATTTTCCTTATGGACGAGTTGAGCTAATATTTATAACTGTTTAATACATTGAATGTACACTTCATTGAAACTCCCATCATCATATTGTTGATTATTTTATAATTTATACGTCTATATTTATTATTAGCCAGGTTTTGTCTCAATGTTACAACTTCACAATTTATGTCTACTATCTTTTTACAAATTATACATGTTTTGTTTATCTCAATCAAACTTTTATATAGCCTCAATCAAATCAACTGTCACAAAAAGGTGTTTTTGAAACAAAACTTTTAAATACATTGTAAAAAGGAGCATATAAAAAACAATTTCTACTTCAATAAATATTGTTGATGTTCCTTCATTTTAGACAACTGTGCGGCACTCATTTTTGTAACATTATTTGTTAAACATAACAATGTAACTTCAAAGGCCTTATTTGTGTTACAAAAGATAATTTAATACTTGTTATAAGTAAAACACCATGCATCATTTTTTTCTCTTAACAATATATCCATTTTAAATTAAACAAAAATTTCATATGTACATTCTTCTAAGAATGGTGCCTGATCTTGACTTTTTTCATCAAATTATCAGTAGCAATTAAGGTTTAGCAAACAGTTCCTTGTTCTTTAAGCCATCGGAGATGAATTTTCATAATAAGCAGTTTACAAGTAATTTGTATGTAATTTGAACCAAATGTGCAGTAAGTTTTGTCCTTCGTCCATGAAATAGAGGGTGAGGTTACATATTCTTATCAGTTATGTCTATGAAGCATAGATTTGCATTGAAAGTTTTGAATGTTCTTCGAGTCCTATACTATCCTACGTAATTTGTGATAAGCATGTATATAATTACCGAGTGTTGTTTTCAATGGTTGTTTATATAAAAAAGGTTTTGGGAAAGAATAGGCATTCTTTATCTCACTCATGTCAGGGCCTCCTGTAGAATTGTGGGGACATGGGAAAGACCAAATTAATCTACCGCCCCAATGGCAATAATTTGAATCTTTATCACTTTAGGTTTGGAAAGATCCCATTGATCTGCTGCTATTTGAATAAGATATATATATATAAACAAGAGAGGTACTACTATTTAAACAATTGGGTATATCTATCTGCTACTGTTTGGGTGGGGTTCATTTCCCCCGATAGGTGAAAAGGTATGGGGTCACCTGCCCGATCAAGTGGGTTTTCTCCG
>NW_018482260.1:0-1724 GCF_002113885.1 Mizuhopecten yessoensis | reverse complement strand
GTCCATCAGATATTCCGTCCCGTCCTGTCGCTTAGGGTCCTTTCCTTGCGTCTTAACGCATTTTCAGGACTCTGTCAATTTCATTTCCTAAGTTATTTTCATAAAGAAAAAGAACATACAAAGTTCAAGTTCCAGCATATCTCAAATGAGTTTGTATTTCAGGGTCCAAAGGTCAGTGCCAAAATCTATTTATCTATTTAATCTGTTTCTATTTATAGGTCAACCATTGGGCCGAAGCTTTTAAGGGGCAATGTCTTACAGACGCTTTCTCTAGAATGTCCAATCTTTTTGTTTCTTTGTTATCCATATAATGGCATTTATAACAAAAGGGCTTGAATGTTGGTAATTAAAGTCAGAAAAAAATGGACAGAGAAAAGCAAAGAAAGTGTTTTAATATGCTCTAGTACACCATCATTTGTTTTCTCAAGTTTGATAATTGATCAAGAAAAATCCCATGCACTGTTCAATTTTCTTCTGCATAAATTTCACACAAATTGTGAAAATATTTTTTTCAGTCAAGTACAATTTTATAATGTATATTATCTAATTACATTATATGACACCGCAAGTTTTGAATCTAATAAAATCCACAAGACTGTGTTGTCATTTCATGCTGAACATACATGTACATGTACACTAAAATGTAGAATTTGCATTTATGCCTCATAATTTTCAGACCTTTGTCGCAATTCTTTCTATCCGCCTACGCAAGCCTTTTTTGGAAGTCCTGAAAATTACCAGTACAGTATAAATTTAGTGTCTATTCCTGGTAGTGTGTTGTTTAGTAAGGTTTGACCGTATTCTGACGGCACATGTACTGAAGGACACGAGACCATCCTTGAGCAGACCCTAACTGATATAAATTTCTGTAGAGACATGTGAATTGGATTTTTTTTTTTACGCAGCCTTTGTTTGGATTTCATAAAACCTATTGAGTGAGGTATTGCATAATATACACAGAGCTATCATTCGTCAAATCTTAAAAAGGTACGAAATGTGTACAACACAAGAATGTTTTCGAAAAATGCATGTGACGTAAAGGATCGAGTTTCATTTGTTTCTGGCAAGGTTTGAAATTGAAAAAGGAGCTTATTTACCTGTATGAGATAAAAGAAACCAAACTGATTTTAAATTTTTGTTTTTTTCAAATTAAATTCTGTATTGAGTTCAGAACATATTTCATACCAGTATATAATATGTAGTTGCAAAATCAGTTTGTTTTCAGACGTACATTATTTGCAGATTTTTGGAAAAGGGTAGACCTCCTGTAGCGTAATTCTGCATACTATTGTAAAATATGACTAATATGCACATGAGGCCCCTGTAAAATCGGTGGTTTTCTTCTGTCTCTTCTGCTCAGGAGAAAAGAACAAAACTATCTGCTGTCCCTATTGCAACACTTGCATTGGGATCTTTATCTTTTTCATACTTTCACACTCTTTCCTTTCAGCGGTGTGACTCCCAATAAGGCACTCATCTTCCTATAATATATGACCTTAGCTGTTGCAAGAATGTTCAACCCAAAACAAACAACCAACTGATTCATGATCAGAAAATGATTGTGCATTGGCCTGGTATTGTCAGTAAAAGACATTCAACTCAGTTCGTAATCAACTATTCCAACCTTTGAATCAGAGGAGTTCAAAAGTGTCTTCAGGGGTGAATGAGTTATATGTTACTTTCGAAGGCAACTTTCGTTTTGGCCCCCCCCCCCCCCCCAAAAA
>NW_018482259.1:0-1723 GCF_002113885.1 Mizuhopecten yessoensis | reverse complement strand
GCAACCAGCCAATATATTTCTCAACTCCCTGGGGAGCATACAGCCTGTGCTGCCATTTCAGCACTCACAACTAACATTTTAAAATTCCAGCACTGCCCAACCATGTACTCATTTACAGCTGATTAGACTGGAACAAATTTAACAATCACTAATATCCAAGAAATGACTGTATAAATTGTATTGGCGAGATATCCGTGTTACACTTTCATGTTTGACGTGTTCCCTTGTTTCCTCCTTTCTGTTATTTTTATAGTCATGTCGTTAGTAGGCATCATGTGGCAACTTTTAATAAAAAAAGACATATTTCTGGCCATAAGGGATCAGTGTAACAATGTTTTTTGATGTCATTTTCCATTGTGACATCATGCTCCATGGCAATTGTTTCCCCCATCAGAAAGTCACAATGTATTTTCCAAGGAAAAAAGGTGATTTTTCAGAAGAAATACGAACATTATGGGAGAAACAGGTTCTCAAACTCGTGATGATTAGTTATAACGCTAATCTAACTCTTGTTAGTTAATTTTCAAGTTGGAAAAGACACTCAATGAACCTCGTGTCTCCATACAATTTGAAGATTAACTAGCTCGAGTTAGATAACATGATAACCAACCATCACTCGTTTGGGAACCTCTATTTGTTATCTAATATTAAGAAACAAAATCGTTTTGAAAAATACAAACGCTGTCATCAATCAACAGATGGTAGATGTAAAGTAAAAGATTGAGAAGTCACCTGTATATCTATAAAGATTGAGAAGTCACCTGTATATCTATGAAGAATTGCCAGGGTTCGTGTGGAGTCTCGCCGTGACCATAGTACACGAAGTAGGATGTCTCGTTCATCTCCGGGAAGGTATAGACAGGCAGCGGTGTGCCTGGCAGTATGGACCAGCCCACCAGGGTCAGGTCAGACTGGGGGCAGATATACACCGTCATGTGGTCAGGACCTGTACAGGCAATGAAATACTGTAGTCATTCGTATGTTAATCATCTACTGTCAAGTTCATCAACTAAAAACATATCATAAGCAATAACAAATTACTGAATTTTACATAAAAAAAAATATAATTTCTTATAATACATGATAAAAGATCAACTGAAATCAAATCTGTAAATAACCATGAAAAATACTATCAGTAATTTTCACACATGAGTAGCCACAAAATACAAATTAATATATTACGTGTCCCTTGTTTTAACGTTTTGGTCAAACTTACCACTGTATATAGCATTTACACTACAATTATTAAATTTACTACATTCGAGGCCCAAAATAATTGTCTGAAATATAGACCAGTAAATTTGTCCGCCTTCTGACACAGTTTAAGTTACTGACTATTAAAAGTGTGCCATGGCATTAAGCCTGGTTAGCTGTAACAGAAATAAAATGAGAAAAATATGATCAAGAGAAATCAAAATGCTATACAATCATTACAACAATAAACCAACATGTACAGGTTAAAACACTGTTCACAAAAAGGAAAACACCAACAAACATTAACTTAATATGCATCCAGACTTATTAGCACCTCTTGTCTATTAAGGGGGCTGCGGTGGCCAAGTGGTTAGGGCGTCTGACATTCTGCTACAACTAGCCCTCCACCACTGCGTCACGGGTTCGAGACCTATGGGGGCAGTCGCCAGATATAGGCTGTAGGTCGGTTGTTTTTCTCCGGAATCTCCGGCTTTCCTCCACCACCAAAACCTGGCACTTCCTTAAATGA
>NW_018482258.1:0-1723 GCF_002113885.1 Mizuhopecten yessoensis | reverse complement strand
ATCTTACATAATTTAACGTTACATGATGTTACATAATTTAACGTTACGCTTTATCTAAAATAGTCAAATTTTACGTAATTTTCAATTAATAGTATTACTAACGTCATAAAAAATATACAACTTGGCAACACTATTGTTGTTTAACAGGTGACATCCAGTTGACAATAAAAGCAGTATGTTACGTAATGTACAACTGGCAACACTGACACAGAATCCATCGACATATGTTATTTACAAGGACACAAGGGCTCAAGTAGCCTTGACGCTGGTTTCTCCTATGAATCATTAACTCAAATGTCTCAAATGTGTTTCATTAAATTATATGTATTTTGATTATGTACGTCTAGAATGTTTATGCTACATGTGTTTAATTCTTTGTTTCCCGAGGATTACGAACATTTCAAAAGCTACGAGTCGCTCTCCTCACATTTAACAAACAAGACAACAATAGAGTATTTATTTTAAATATGTGAACAGAAACTGGAGGGTCAATCTGATTAAAATCATCTGTTACATGGCTCCGTTCAGATTGCTGGAGTGGTGCATGCATCCGTGAACATACCTATGTACCTAGCTAACAGGTACAGTGCGTGGCTATAAATAGACGTGTCATTTCTAAGTACGTTTGACCCGTGTGTCTTGATTGTTTGACTCCCCAAATACATATTGGAAACTCTGGTTTAGTCTATCATTAAATATCCATGCCATTCTAAGGTTTCGGACCTTGTCTGAAAAAATGCAATTACGATTTGTCATTGTTATCTAATGCATCCGAACCTTTATCTCTAATTAGAGTTTTCTTTTAAGAACCCGACCGTGCACCTATCTAACTATTTAGTCCTTGTTTATTTGGTAAAAGAATAAGTGTACTGAATCCCACTGCATGTCGTAAAAGACGTCAGATGTTGGTCCCTCTTTCGAGTCTCGTATTTGCTCCTGTGTCTTCTGCTAAGACGATATGAAAAATCCAAAAATTGATCTGATTGCAATTTGATTATTTAGTATTATGTGATATATGGTATGGTAGCAAAACAGTTGAAATGATGAAGCTTTCCCATTGATTCCAACGCTAGATTTTCCCTAACTCTGACGATTATGATAACCTTGTAGAAATCATAATAAAATATTCATAGGAAAACAGATGTTTTCAGATACAATATGAATTCGACACTTGTGTATAAACATGATGATTGGGACTGTTTTGGTATTTGAACGGTATATATGTGCATATAAGATATTCTGAATTGTATGCAAGTAACTTATCATGTATTATAGTTAGGTTTGCCTCTCAATATTATAAATATTACATGTAGTAGACAAATGGCATCATATAGTTTCATCAAACTGCTGCCGCTTGTCAAATACGTTATCTTTAAGGTAAAGTATCTCTGCACGCATTATATACAAATATACGGATGTTAAGATCAAACACGTCAAGAAATTTTTATTTATGACAAACAAATGACAAAAAGTTGTGAATCATAATGTTGTTCACATGGTCTGGTGGGTGAGGCATCACGTTTTGGTTGCCTATTGTCAAGTCCCAGTAATCTACGTAATATACTGAATTGTGGATATCCTTAAATTCTTCGTATATTACTTGTTCCATGAACTTTGCCACAAAGTCATACGGAACATGTGAATGTGGGTACGTGGTGGAATGTGGACCTTTAATTACTATCTTGGCATTCGGTGAACGCTGTAATAGACTTTTAATGGCTAC
>NW_018482257.1:0-1723 GCF_002113885.1 Mizuhopecten yessoensis | reverse complement strand
CACAAGTGGTGAAAATGCGCTTAATTGTTTTTTAATTGACAAAATAAAATTAACACTTTTACAAGAAAAAATATATCCGGCTTTAACTATGAATACAGGTAAATAAATACGTAAGATAGTTGCTTGTTTATAACAATGTTAAGATGAGTACAGCATATTGAGGACCTAGCAAGTTAAATATTTGATTGTTGGGGTATCGCTTGGTTACAGAAACCGTTTGAGGTTGTGGGTTTCATTTCCAACGTCAACATTTTTGTGGAGGTTCAGTTATTATTCGTTGTTTTTTGGTGTCTGCTCGATCATCTTCATGTCCTAGGATTACTTTATGCTTATTGTATGCTTTTGACTTGGAAGCATTAGGCCATTTTTCCATTCTCCACTCAGCAGAAGACAAGAAACCCCCCGATTCCGCCGCGGCCCACATTTTAATCGCCTCTTGGACAGTTAAAATCCAAGATTGCTGCCTGGCAAGTATAATTTGAGAAAAATCTGCTAAATCCTTCCTGAGAAAAGCGATAACAAGAAGACGAAAGGACGATAGAGGATAGACGCCACGATTCGACATGAAGATACCTTGGCCCTATGGGCCCGTTAACAAAAAAAGGAGTTAAGTCGCCTTCATTAAGAATTTATTGATGAACCCAAACACAATCAGATAGAAATATGAGGTGATGAATTTAAATCTTATCTATAAAAATAGCTTATTAGTTTTATTATGTCCAAAAAACAAAGTTTAGTGCGGGGACTTACTTTCTTAACAACTCCTCCCTATGGTTCAATGTTGCCGATTCCGACTCCTCCATATATATATAACAGAGTCTATACAAACAAATCCAATAAATCGTTTTGATTTACAAACATTTTACACTAGACCATGAGTAAGCAAGATTTACTGCCTACTAGAACATTAAATGTCCTGTGTCACGTTCTTCATCTTGTACACGGATACGTTGTCCGATGATCTCCTTGCAGAGACAGCACTTATCAATGGTGTTCCTAGCACCACAGACAGGACAGCAAACAAGATGGGAGCATGGAAGGAACACAATAGCTGCATCATTAGCAAAACATATCTTACACAAGAGCTTGGTCTTCATTTCCCGATTCTCCTTCCCAATTTGTACCATCTCTGCTCCAAAGAAATAAGTTGATTAGAACAGCAAAAAGATAAAAACAAAATGTTCGTGTCAACAATTTTCTGCGAAAAGTATTTCATATGAGACATATATCTAGGTAAATTTAGCAGAAAAGTATACTAGAGTAAAACAAATAAGTAGAATTTTCTAGGATCGAAGTCAAAAACTTTCTACTCCACACTACACTTTATCAATGTTATCTAGGAATTGTAACTGTACAATATCAAGATGATAATGAAACCTTGCGAGAGAAAGAAAATCTTAGCAATTATAAAATTATTTTCTATATACAAGGGAGAAACTTCATGAGAGCTCCGAGGTAGAATTCTTCTTCGGAAGAATAACTGATATAATGGTACCATATAACATAACTACTGAATTATGCAAAATATAAAATATCATTTCTCGTTTTAAGTAAAGTCGAAACAATTTCTGTAAAAATATTTTAAGAACTGAGAGGTCAATGCCTACCCTGTAGTCTCGTGAACATTATAATACCTGAGAGGTTTATACCTACGCTGTGATGTCGTGAACATTCTGAGACCTGAGAGGTTTATACCTACTCTGTGGAGTCGTGAACATTATAA
>NW_018482256.1:0-1722 GCF_002113885.1 Mizuhopecten yessoensis | reverse complement strand
ACAACAGGTAGTCTACATTAGAATTACAAGGGAGTCATCGGAGAGACAATACATCCATTACAGCCCATGTTAACATGTACAACCACATCATATACTAGAACAACGCAAGGGAGCTGGACAGGTAGGACAACTGGCCATGGGTTAGGAGAGAAGGGACTTCGATGAACAGAGACGAAGGGGCCACCAGCTGAGTCATCTTTATGGCCCCATTTTAACATCGACTAAGGGGCGGAATGGGCTAACATGTTACCCGTCCCCTGACTGTCTGCAGTATTAGAGTGCGCCTGGGCGAAATGTCTTTTTTTGATTTTTGACAGCTGACTGTATCTAGCGAGTTGTTTGCAGCGGTCGAGACACCTAGCATTTGCACTTCTTGCTTGACAAAGGAAACAGACGTGTTCGAAAGCTCGCAAAAATAAATTTTCAATTCTTATTTGTGTTAAAAACAAAGTTAGTCTCCATAGTAAAACGGTATTCGTCGTCAAGTGCATAATTAGTGCTTTACTTATTAACTTTAACATACTTGATGTTTCCGCTGGTGTGTTAAGCTGGCGGTAGATTGACTTAATCATCATAGATTTTGGTTGTGAACAATTTTGATCATATTTGATATTTTTTGTATGTTTTGTATATTGACATATAAGTGGCATGTATCGAAGTTCCACATAAACGAAATCATTACGGTTGACCCCAAACCTCGTATCGTTGACTTTTTTTGTAAAAAAAGGTTGAACTTTAACCTGATAAGGTCATGTCAGCTGAGCTATTTGGTGTGACGTCAAACCTCCAAGATGAAAAGTTTTTACTTTGTGAACGTTGTCCTCGCCATGATTAAAACCTTCAATTCTCTGATAGTTTCTTTCTATTCCTAGACACCATCACTACTATGGGGTAACATATATAATTGGAGAGACTTATTACATGTGTAACATTAAATTCAATTCCAACGTTTACCATGTAATTTTTGTAGGCGACGATGTTTATCCGTATGGGTGTATAGGACCGTGTCCGATGTGCGATATAATGTACGAGTTCTAAATGGACGAAATGACGGTTTACCTTTTTTGCCCTTTACGTCGACACGATTATAAATAGGTGCTTCCTTCTTCGTTTCTCTAGCGATTGTTAAACACCTGTCAGAGTAGTTTGACGAATATGAATTAACAACTGGAAGTGCATATATATGGCAAAATTGAGTAAACTTACTAATCTTTTTGAAATATAACGGTAGAAAAGTGTCAGGTACATTTAGTCGGAACTGTAAACTCTAATTTCGAATGTTTTGGCAGATTATTCAGAACAGTGCTTTACATAAGCACTAGTATATGACATTTGTTGAAATTGACAGAGTATAGCTTTTCCGGGCATAAAATAAAACGCGTTGATATCATCCTTGATAATTGATGAAGAGAAACTGGGTTATCCATTTTAATACAATATTGAAGGATGCTCACACTAGGAACCTGGACTCTGAAGCATAAATAATAATACAGCTCAATTCGCCTTAAAACAGTATTGCCTCCCCTTGACGTGTCAGTGTACATTTTTGACTGTAATAGACTAAATAATTATCAAAATTATTTACAAATACATTTTGTAAGCATTCCGCATTACAACAAACGTGTATATTTAGTGCATACATTTGGTATTGTGTAAAAGACTTGTATTTACAACATCCAAAACAAGACAACATATTTACCCTTACACAAAACAAGACACAAC
>NW_018482255.1:0-1722 GCF_002113885.1 Mizuhopecten yessoensis | reverse complement strand
CACGTGTGCCTATTATATAGCACGTGTACCTATTATATAGCACGTATACCTATTATATAGCACGTGTATCATAGGTACACGAGCTACATAATAGGTACACGTGTTTTATAGTAATAGACATAGGTATTTTATAAACGTTACACAGGTTCTACACTAGTCTAGCTACACTATAGGAGGACAATGATACAAATATGTATTTACCTACGCAAAAGGAAGCATTTTAATTAAAAAGTAAACGTTTTCATTGCTAGAAGATATTAACACGTGGTCACTGTTCCATTACCTGATTATTGGATAATCATGAGATTATTATCATAGATCTATCAAACTTAAAAAAAAAAAGCTTTACACCTGTTCTCCTATCTCTGTGGTATTGAATGTTCGTGTACGTCATATATGTGTTGGCTTATCGAACAAATACTTTTAAATAAGATTCATTATTGAAACCTGAATAACGTGTTTACATTTTGAAAAAGTTAACTTGATTTTCATACGGGAGATTAACCGGGTCCTATACCTGATAGTTGGACTGATAAGATCGCTAGAACTTGCAGGCTTCAGTTGCAGAATTTTTCAATTTCATCTAAAATTAAGACCGTGTGGAGGATGGAGAGGGAGTATCACAATAAGTATCCATGCATTATTTGAAACAAAAATTAACGGAGAAATAAACACTTAAGAAAAACATTGTAAAACGCCCACAACATTATACGTTTCTGGTATGTGTACTTACGAATGTTCCTCCAGTAATACTCAGAAATGTTATCCGGTAACTGGTTTGCCAAGTTTTGTTTTGTCAATTTAACTCGTTCGTAGCCCCAGAGAAGATAATTCGAATGGATTTCCCGAATATAAAGCGTACACGAGATATAGATCCCTCGGAGAGCCTGGTGTTTGGTTCCCTGAATACATGTATAATGCGTACACAAGACACTGATCCCACACTCGATACTGCTCTAATGAATTATTTAGAACGGGGTATAAGCAAGTGTCCTGACAGAGGTCGCTGTTTTATTGTTTTTATGCCTTACTAGAGGTCGCTGTTATATTGTTTATGCCTCGCTAGGGGTCTCGGTATTTATAGTAGCTTTCCAGACCACCAGGCAAATCTCTTGAAACGTCAAACATACACAATATAATCACAAAGTCTGTAAAAACTGGGCCAGATTTGTTTAAAATTCCCGAAATATAGCGAAAATGTTACACGTAATTGGAGAACAGAAGTGAATTAAATGTTATTCGAATCGTTGCCATTTTAAGTGAGATATCTATAAAACTGTCAGGTCAACACGGGAGATATCGACCATACATAGAAAAGCCATTATAACCCTACTCAGACACGATCATATGATTAAAATATAGGCTTTTTTCTGCATAACAACCACTGTATCTGCATGTAGGGGACCACTGCCATAGTGATACCAATGTAATGATTACTGGGTAACAGCTACTGGCCGCCAACGCTCCACCAAGCCGCGACAAACACGGTCTCCTTCTGTATGGTACACGGGTAATGGGTGATAATTATATTGATATGTATATAGGGTGCAATATCACAGTATTAGGACTAGGAGAAGGAGAGCGGGGGAAGGAAGAATAGGAATTGGGAATAGAGAAAGGGAGCACGTTTAAAAGAGAGAAACATAGTTAAATAATATAAAGACAGTAGGATACATGTAACATAATATGAAGATAGGAGGATAGAAAGATTGGGAGAATAGG
>NW_018482254.1:0-1722 GCF_002113885.1 Mizuhopecten yessoensis | reverse complement strand
TATCCACCTGTAGCGTTGCACAGGAATATATATCAATCTAAAACTGTGCGCGTGAATGAATATTTATGTTTAGAATTGCGTCTAGTTATTTTTACACGTTTGCCAGTGGGTATAGACATTGAACGACCTTGACCGGTAGCTGTGGATATTTATCTGTCCTGACCAGTGCGTAAAGGTTATCTTATTTTAAGCATTGCGTGGGGAAGAGGGATGTGTGGAAATTGCTCAATACTTTGCAGTACACGTGTACGTTTATCCACTTTGAGTAGCTCTTGGGATGTCTTCTGATACATGTAAATTAGCATTGCATATACATTTTGGGTCATGCGAATGTTAGCCCCTTATAGGTATCTGTGTGGGTGTGTATTTATTTTAGCGGTTCTTGTGTCACAGTAAGGATCCCTTTACCACTGCCATAAACTGTAACTACGAATTGGAAACTGTTTTTTGAGTGACCTATGCTAGAACAGGATTCGAACCCTGAGCCTAATATAGGTATACTGTCACTCTAACTGACTGAACTACATGGTAAACGGAAGAGTCCTGGCCGAAATGTGCTACAGTTATATCAAAAACGAAATTAAGGGGAGGTAACTCTATATGCAAAAAATATGGTGCAGGTGGACAGGAATCCTTAAACGAGTTTGTAGAAATGTATCGCTCTTAATGGTTTGTACGAATGTTTCCCCACTTATGGCGATTTGGTTGGATGTGTATCAATGTTTTGCTATGCATGTCAACGTTTATCCACATATAGTGAAATGTGTTAATCAACCTCTAATAGTGTATGTGAAGGCCTCCTCTTCAGCAGTACGCAGAGTATCCAAATTCGGATCAAGGTTGCTGTTTTTTTGTAGCGAGTATAAATTTTCGGCCCGAGTGAAATCAACTGTCTCTTCGTTATAAGGTGTAAAAATAAATAAGGAATGAACTTCATCTCCAATTGAAACAGTATCACGTGGTGTTGTATGTGTTTATGTGCTTGCTCTCCAGCATAGCTGTCTGCTTCTCCCTATGACGTCATTGTTTCAGTAATGGTAAAATCACGATGCCAATTCCCTTCGAACGTTAAGTGGTTTGCGGTTAGCAACTAAAGGGTATACCGCCTTTAGCAGTGCATAAAAATACTCATGCGCGGTATTTAGTAGTACTGTAAATAGAAATATTAACAGCCTTCCAGCGGTAAAGATTGATGGCTGTCTGTTTGAAAATTTAGATGTTCATCCCTCTGGTAGTAAATGTGGCTATTTGTGATCTCCTTCATAGTGCATTTGGATGTTGTTTTAGAGGATCCCTGTATCGATGTATTGTGGTTTTTCCTATGCAGGGTTGCCAACCCTTAACTTCCGATTGTACATGTATATAGCCTAAGTGTATCACAATTGTGCGGGGACACATCTGCTAACCAATTAGCGTAATCGGTTTAAGCGATAGAATAGCATTCCAAATTCCAGGGTTTGCATCCGCGACTGGCACCGTTGATTTTTTACACGTTTTTTTATTATTGCTTTCTTTTCCGAAATGATTTGTCGAAGAAATAGTCGTGTCGGAAAAACCAGTTTTCAACACTTAGTTACAGTTTTGGGCAGTGGTACCGGAACCCTTAAGCATGGTTATCCTTTGAAATGTTAACGAGTATCCTTCTCTTACCGGGTGATGTGGTGTTCGACCCCTTAAATGTGGATGTTTATCCCCTATAATGGTTTATATTGATGTGGATGT
>NW_018482253.1:0-1721 GCF_002113885.1 Mizuhopecten yessoensis | reverse complement strand
GAAATGGCAGCACCGGCTGTATGCTCCCCAGGAAATTGAGAAAGAAATTGGCTGGTTGCAAAGGCCCTAAAACCACGGATAATAATGTGTGAGGCGACTAACGAACTAGGTTGTGATAAAGTGGTACATAAGAACCTCGAATTATTATTATTATTGTTATTATTATTGAATGCAAATACTTAATAGTGTAATAGGTATTTGCCAATATAGTTGGCGAAAACGAACGAAATGGCCATATGTTGCCGTAAAATGTTACTTTGTTTGGCTTTTTGTATTTAAAAAAGAAATTTTCAAATAGGTGCTTCATTTCTTAGAATTTCTAGTTTATTTGTCTGTAATGATCGTCTTCTAATCCATTTAAAAGTGACATTTTCATTTATTAAATGACATGTGGCGGGGTCGAAACTTCACAACATCAAATCAACACATGGCGAATTTGACACATCAGGTAAAACCCATGTGTCATATGTTACGCCTTGAATTCTTTTTATGATATGCCAGAAATTGTTATCTACCGGAGGGGTATCTACGACCTGTGTGTGTTACACGGTCAGAGACCTTAATATTACAACCCTATAAGCTTGTCTAACATGAAGTAGGACTCCCCTGACAAGGCGACGACACATGTACAAACAATGGGATCAAAACCGAGAAGGGCAAACCCAGTCAACGTTATACATAACACCGCCGGGTCAGATCAGCAACAGTATATAATTTGGCGCATAAGAAACACTGTGAAAGACCAATGCAATGTTATTAATTAAATCAACATTGCTACATCAACCGATTCGCTCCCGATGGTGGACAAAGTCCAAATGTGTTGTGACCAGTTTAACACTTGGTTACATGCAATATCAGTTGATATGTGCCATATACATCGAACACATGAAGATAAACTGCGCCAATATCATTGATACAGTGACCTCGTCGTCGACTATTTGATGCCTGTAGAATGGTTTCTGACACGATTGGACTGCCAATTCAAATGTATTCGTGTATCTATTTCTGATATGTTTGTTTTACAAATTGAATTACACATATCTTGTATAGTGTTTTTGTATCGTGTAATCGAAACATTCCAACACACATTGGCTAAGCCTTGATTTATAGGCGATCACCTTCTTGTCAGATAAATGGAAACCACACATATCAGCACATTATAACAGACATGATAGGTAATTTATGGGAGTAGATAGCACCGGCATTACAGTGTATTCTGTAATAAATCAATCATAACAAGGCAAACTGATCTTTAAACAGACACTATTGCCTCGTATTACTTCAAACACAAGTTTGAAATCATAATTTGGAAAATTGACGAGTTTTGATGATTATCTTCCTGCAGTCTCGAACCGTATATTAGCTCTCTGACGTAATCTACATAATGTATGTTCTGTTTCATTGTTAACACTGTGACAACTATTAACCTATTGCCTGGACATTAGATAAGTATGTTAACAGATAAGTAGCTATCCGCACGGATTATTTACCTTTAACAAAGAGACGTGTCTGCCTATCTGACACACAAAAAATGTCACTGATTAAATTTAATTCGCTGTGTTTATTTAAAAGTGTTTAATGGATTGAGTTGGTGTGTTGTATGGATTTAATTGATGTATACGGTTTGGTTGATAATCGGATGGGTAACATACCGCCTTTTGGAGTCTTCAGTGTTTAATATTTACATTTGCATGGCATTGTCACTAATATAGCCTCTTTGA
>NW_018482252.1:0-1721 GCF_002113885.1 Mizuhopecten yessoensis | reverse complement strand
TGGCTCTGTTGGGAACAGTCAGGTTCTGTAGGGAACAGTCTGGATGTGTTGAATTGTTCATGACAGAGATGTTTGAAGTATCCTCAAATAACACCAGATTGATTCACCTGCTGACTGGTAGAGCGGGGCCTGACAAAATACTTAACACACCGAACAAGTAACACTGACTTTTATTATTTCTCAAGAAGATTGAAGCTGAACTCTGGGGTTCGATGTTGTGAACTCTTCCAAGAGTTTTGTCGGCACCGTCCTGTTGAATTAGCCTCTAACACATCAAAGACACATATATTGTTCATAACTTCCGGTTAGAACCTTGGAAGTTAGTCTTCTGTCAGGACCTGTGAAGCATTTGGTCATCACACTTACGCTGTTGAAGTGCGTTATGTTCTACTCTGACTTAAACCGGCAATTTTTTTTCTTGAGCTATGCATTGAGTATAGTGCATTTTATTTGCTCAATATTAATGGTCTCGATCCGTGTACACTATTGATGGTCTCGAGCCGTGTACAATATTGATGGTTTCGGGCCGTGTGCAATATTATTGGTCTCGAGCCGTGAACAATATTGATTGTCTCGAGCCGTGTACAATATTGATTGTCTCGAGCCGTGTACAATATTGATGGTCTTGAGCCGTGTACAATATTAATGGTTTCGAGCATTGTACAACATTGATGGTTTCGATCCGTTCACACTATCGATGGTCTCGAGTCGTGTACAATATTGATGATTTCGGGCCGTGTAGAATAGTGATGGGTTTTAGTTGTTCACACTATCGATGGTGTGGCTTTGTGTGTACATTTGTGGTAGTTTGGGATGATTTCCATTAGATAAATGGTTTAGTTGTCGTGGACATGAGTGTCGTGTGTGTCATTGAGAACATATGTTTGTGCAACAGATATCGTGTCTGGCCGACAACAGTGCTGCTTCTGACGCTTCAGATTTGGTGTTATCTTATTGCTTTGCATATTTAAGACCCTCACAAAGTCTGACATATTTATCGTGCCTCAAGCTATGTAAGCCTGTGCTCCCGGGGGAGGGGGTCTGTTACAAGGAACAGACATATCCTGATGGAGCCATGACAATTATACGTATATAAACGTATCTTTCCTGTATAAGTGTATGGGCTCTGTGACATGACCATACAGCCGACAGTCTGCTTTAGTGTACCATGTGTGATACCGCCGTCCACCTAGCAAAGCCACGTGATCAGTGTACGACTAATACACACGGTAACACGTGTGATGTATAAGGTAGCCTATATCCTTAACTCTAACAAACCCATTTATGATACATAAGGGAGAGAACATCTTGTTTGTTGGATTTACGTGTAAATATAACATGTGATTTTAAAAGAGAAATCTTACTATTATGGTGCTACAATATCACATTATTAGTACGAAACAGAAAATCACATCACTGTCATAATGGAGCATCAAAGTATAACTATTACATGGAGAGTAAACTACTGTTTAACTTTAAACACACACAACATCACTAGCGTGGACAAACGGAATTCGTACTCCCATAGAAAACAACATAAAGTTTGATACTAGCACAGAACACCAAACAATGTTATTTACATTGTTACTTGCATGGAGCAACAAACAGTGTTAGTGGCATGAGGAAAAAGATACTCAATGGAAACTAAGATAAAGAATACTGACTCTAATTGTAATAGCACCATGTACGGTTTAAACCTAGTTATAATGATATACTGGTTC
>NW_018482251.1:0-1721 GCF_002113885.1 Mizuhopecten yessoensis | reverse complement strand
GAGTAAATAACATTCTTAGAATAACAGTTAATGTCTGATCTAATTGCTATTTTGGAATCATTTGCGGAAACGTAGTTTTTACATTCAATGATAATCTTGCTTGTACCACACCTTGCATTTTTTTTTTACATTTCTTACACCAGTGAAAACATTTGTGGTATTCATATAGGATTGGCAGCAGAGAGTTACCGAGTTTTACCTCCAAACTATACCATTTTAGATTTTAGATCATTTATTTGCATAGAAATTGCTTCCCTGTGTCCATATTTCAAATGTTAAAAACAGAAATTGGCATTTACCCCTTTTGCCAATAATTGATTATTTTCTTATTGCTTATAATTTTATGGCAGATTTTGCTATTAGTCCAGATGTTGACAAAGTTTAATCCGAATCAAGTCATATTTGACTAAATTATTGTGGAAATCAGCTACAAATCAGAGCTCATTTTGTTAATAGGTTATTCACATATTTCTATAAAAAGGATCCAAACATTGCCCTTTACAATCTGTAAACTATTCGGAAACTATCATCGTTTTTATAAAATCTAAGGCGTAAAATAACAAATGTAATAAAAAATTGGGTTAAGCAATGTAAGGTATAAACATGGAAACGGATATTTTATACTTTCGCTAGTTATGCCGGTATGTTGCAATGCCTCTCACATTATCCCTCTAGTCATTTAGTGTTCCCTAAAGAGTGGCTGGAGATTGGTCGTCAGTTACTTCTTTTTGTATTGATGATTGGTTATACTATCTGATATGGCAAGAGCTGTTCTTTGTCATTGGGAATTGAATGTTGTATAAATAAACGATGAAGTGTTTGGTGTCCTTTGGGTTGGAATTATCCTTGAAGAAGGTTTGTGAGGTGTGCTTGTTTGTGTGTGTGTTTGTGTGTGTGTTTGTGTGTTTGTGTGTGCGTGTTTGTGTGTGTGTTTGTGTGTGTGTTTGGGTTACTGGAACCACCCTGTCTGTCTGTCGTCCGCAAAATCTTATTCGGGCAACTTTAAGACATACCTTCAGCTTTGTAGTTATTAAAACACTGACAACAAATTAATAACACAATGGAGATGAAACATTAGATATTTCCTGAATAGCGATACATATATGAAGGATATTGCTCTCTGAGGCAGCAAAGGGGATGTTCCCAAATAGATTAAAAACATGTCATCACTAGTTCTGATAAACAGTTAACACATATTGGTGTAAATAACTATGTGCTGATCAGTTGTGATTTTTCGAGATGAGTTAAGACAGGAGTGGCTACCATGGCCTTTGCTACCATATAGACAACTCGATTCTATCCGTTATAATAAGCCATTCTTTAAATTGCTGTTCTTTTTTCTGATTTGCTATCATACCTGATAAAATGTGACCTATACGATTAAGGCCTCTTGTTTGATTCAAAATTACAATGTTGTTTGCATGGTTTTCTATCTATTTTGCTTTCGAGATGAAATACTGTGTATTACCTACAATTATACTGTTTTGCCTAATATTATATAATTAATGACAGTATATTTGTTTTAAATCTCGAAATTAGAAAAATAACTAAAATAAATTAATATGACCCAACATCATACCTCTGACCAAAGTACTTCGACATTCTGTATCTACAAATGAAGGTATTTTAGGGAATCATTTTATCAACATTTATATATACATTGTTGATTTTATCACACCGTAGTAACATGAACAACTACTACTTAGATTCCCATTTTCCCT
>NW_018482250.1:0-1721 GCF_002113885.1 Mizuhopecten yessoensis | reverse complement strand
TGAAATAACTTGTTTCATAATTGTTGCAAAATAAATAAAGTTTATTTTTTTTAAATATTGGTGCCCATGCCCGAATAATAAATATATAACACAACAATGTGGCACTTTGTATGAGCCTTAAGGTACCAGGTAGGTAGCTGGTGTCCCAGCACTGTGTATGCTATCTCTAATTAAGAAGAGTTCCGATTTCTTCTGTAATTTTCACACCTTACGCTATTTGTCCCTATCCTGTGCAGTAGAGAAGTACAGTAGTTGGATACTACCTTAAATGAAGCTGATATTTTTATCACACATCTTTCCCATGTTATACTACTTATTGTCATAATGACTGCCTTAAGGTACAACATTACAATAGTTAAAGTCTGCATTGATTGTACACAACAGAGCTCAGGCACAACCAGCACAATACTATTTTATAAAGTAGACCTAATCTGTATCCATGCAGAGATACTGCATGGACACCATATAATCTATCAAAATGAAATTTTGAAGTATATCAAAATACACTAAGTCAGTATAACCTCTGTATTTTATTCAGTAATTTTATTCCCATAAGAACAAGAAAATTGTGTAATTCCATGTGATGTTCTAAGTAAAAAACATACATTTACTCATTCACCCCTGAAGAAACATTTGAACTCTTCTAATTCAATGGTTGGAATAGTTTATTATGATATTTCAGGGGTGAATGAGTTAAGCAGTTGAACCACAAAATTGTTTTCTGTTTTTATTTACCTGTTTGCAACAACAGTAAGGCATTAAGATAACTGGTCTCCTGTTCTGTACACTATTAATATAGTAGGCCTGACATACATGAATGTAATGGCCAAACCTCAGTGGTCAGTCAGGTCTGACATAACGGTCAGTCCTCTCAGTGGTCACCTGCAGGGTCTGACATAATGGTCAGTCCTCTATTATAAAACTGACTAGCCCCTACCCCTCAATCTGATACCCATTCCCCTATGTAATACTTAATGTAATGGTCATTCTGTCGTTCAATAGGAGTGGTCAGTTCAATTTACAACTCAAGAGATGACCAATGGTCAGATTGACCAGGGCTATCTCCATCCTCATTATTACCTACACAAACAAACTACCCCTCAATTTAATCCACATTACTGAGCCATGAAATGGTCATTTTGTGGTCATCAGTTGGTCATCACTGTGAGTGGTCATTTCCAGGACACTTCACACATCATCTGTCAGTTTTACTTTGTTCAATCACTCCGGCCACTCCAAACCCTACAATCATTTGGCCATGAACCAATCATTTATGCCGTTTCTAATCACATATCTAATACAACTGGTATCAAATTTCCATTCCCACATTATCAACTTAATGAGACTGTCTTATCACAGCAGAAAAACACCTCATTTAAGTATTTAGTTCTGAAATACCATCAGTTGAATATCTGACCTTGATCACCTTGAAGATGTCCTATCATTAGCATCTGCTCTGTATTGTAAATATCTAGTCAGGTTTGTGACACTTTCACACTACAAACTCATCTCCAGTGAAAACGTGTCAGTTCCACTGATTACCTGAACCAGTCACCCAAACTTTTCTCAGAGATTTCGAACACACATTTTTTTTCCCCAAACAAATGATAATATATTGATCTATAGTCAGAGCAGTATCCTGTGAATATTTCTGAAACCGACTAATTAAAGAAAACTTGAATTAGCCCTTTCACCACTGTCTGTAGAATCATCCAGATCAA
>NW_018482249.1:0-1720 GCF_002113885.1 Mizuhopecten yessoensis | reverse complement strand
CTGGTAGGGAATGCCCTCCATCCGGAAGTACGTCTCTAACTTAATAGCAAAGGGCGTAAGACTGGGCACGTGAGGACCACGTCCCATCTGATGGATAACAATTGTATCCCGAGGGTATACCTTCCTGTTGGAAACAATCATCAATTCGATTGAAAACGTCTCAAAACATTATGGAAACATCGTGACAGATAAGTTTTGTCGCTTATCGAGACCATGAAAACGGTCTCAGCTACATGTAGTATTTGATATTTCATTAAGGACACTCCACCAAAGCTTCACACTGAGTCAGCCAAATCAGCTGAAACTTACACGCAATAATATGGCTTCTGATAAATGGTAATGGGTTTTGAAAAAAACTTGATTTGTTGTCAATTGTCCTGTTTTGGGGGGTTTGGCATTGTTCGGAAATATAACAACAATAAGAAATAGAATCATTATTAATTAAACTAGCAAATATTTCATTTGATACACAAATCTTAAAATCATCTTGTTCCGAGTCAGTAACTTCCTAGCGGTCAATCTATGTCATATAGGTATATCTCGGTCCACTACACACACATGTACGAGTCACGTCTCGATGTCGTGTTTGCGACGTATCATCGTCGCACACATGTATTAATAGTAATTACTAGGTGTTATTATAATCTACACAACGGTATTGAAATGCTGATACACGATACGTAAATACGATAAGAATAACGGGTATTTCCTAGGGTCGAGCCACCTTAAGATGAAGGTAAACTCGTCAAAGGGCTGGAGCTGTAGAGAGATATGAAGCTAACAATACTACAGCACCTGTTTATAGAGAATCTATTTATATCATTTAACGAATGTACAAACTAAATAAGACATACTTGTTGGTTTGACGGGCCCAACGACCCCTCCAAACAACAGCTAGCGTTGCCCCTGCGAGCACAGCCCCGCCCACAGCCTTCACACTCACGGGAAGGTCTAAAATCGCATCCGTTACTTTGGACAGCGCCATGTTATTTATGGTAAAGGTCACAAACTAGATCATCGCATATCGAAAAGCCGTGCTATGATTAGGCCGAACCAGTAGATAATGGCAGAATATTGTTTGTTAAAAAAATCGGCAGTTATCTCCTCTGTGTGGGATTCAGTAATGAGGTAAATGCGAGTAAACTCCTTCACACACTGACAATAGAACGACAGCACTCTACCCAGAGTTGTCGTTCCTTACACTGACAAACAGTAAGTGAGTTTAAGGGACGACAACTTTGGGTAGAGTTTGTTGTTTTACATCCGAGTCATTATGGGTCAATCTGGATAGCGACTGAGCAAAATATTAAACATATGAGACCACAATTAATTACTATTTAATCTCATAACAAAATCCCAATATTTGATATCCATCTTTCCATCCGAACCGGCCAAGAACCTCTGTTTCTAAGGGATATTTATTCGAGAATACCCGGAAGCAATTAATTTCATGACCTCAGTCCATATGGACACAAACTCAAACACACAATGGACATCAGAGTATTTTCTTTACAGAGGAACAATTTCCCTTTGAATACCATTTATATTTCACGAATGTGGCAGAATTACTTCAACATTGTCACGAGTGCATCAACACGACTTTAACTATTCATTGGAACATATATTTTTCAAGCGTCGAGTAAGTAATATAAAAATTATGTTAAACGGAATCAAAACAAACCATATTCAGTGTATTACATTTTTAAACTTAAAAAAAAAA
>NW_018482248.1:0-1720 GCF_002113885.1 Mizuhopecten yessoensis | reverse complement strand
ATTTTTTTTTATTGTCAAATAGGATAGTGTGTCGGCCAACATGGATTTATGATACAGTTATAAAGTCTTTTAATCATTGCAGACGTATAGATCACGCAGTTGTAGATAAGGGTTACTGCTAATAATCGTAGATTTTCTGTGTAGATTTGCGTGTTTCCGGTAGAAAACCATGTAGACGTAAATTTAACTTATTGATCAGCATGTTGCATTTATCTTAACAATTCTGATACTTAATCAAGGCCCAGGAATAGCAAATTTACTCCGATATGTAAAACTTCATACACGATTATTTTATGGCTGATATATTTCGACAGAGGAGAGGAGGTTAGTATGTAACCACTGAGGACAGGAACATGTATTCTCCTTCTGAGGACAAGAAAGTTAACAGTCGTTAAGTTCGTTTTTAAGTTTGGTAATGAGTTGTCCATTAATGCTGTAGCGTAGATAAATGGTCTTCATTTTGTTAGTGAAGTGTCTATTATAGTTATAATTAAGTTAAATGCCTACAAAGTAAGCTAATGTTATTCAAACATGCCAAGTTCTAATTCATAATCAATATGCTTATTAAAACGACTGACAAAGTGACGAAAATTTTAGATATAATAAAATAAATATTCTGTGATGGCATATTAATGAAAGTGTGAGTTAAATTTGAAAATAGCGATTTGACACAAATCCATAACGGTAATATCGTATTGATTTCGTTATAGGAAAGCTATTCTTATTAAAAGTACGTAATTAAACGCTAGGAGAAAACAAAAATTAAGTGCACGGGACATGTGTCGGATATTAAAATTTTATAAGCCATGGTGGAGGCCAGAATTTTGAAGTCGAAGTGTTCGGGTTAAAAGTGCGGCATAAAAGTTCGGAGCGAAAGCCAAATTAACACAAAACATGTGGAAAAGAGAATAGGTCATCGCAATTTTCGTTTTTGCCTCGATTTTAATGTTTGCAGCTTTGGTTGGAAAATGTGTGATTTCTTTGTTTGATGTGAAGGTCGATGTTATTGATTATGCCCTGTTGTTGTTACCACTGGCCCGGTTCTTGCTATCAAGACGTGACATTATTTGTATTTGACCTAGATGTCGTCGATGAAACAGAAGACGCTTATCTATCCGGAACACATGGTCTTTTACGCTTTGTACTTTTCTATTGTATCCGAGTCAATCTTTCTTTTGTTCACATTCTGTCCTTGTTTTATCGATTTTGAGTTCAAATTACGGTATTATTGACACTTCGGTATCTTCTCGTTGCTTTGTTAGTTTATATCTAAACACATTGGGACGACATCTCATATATAAATATTTAATATAAAGGCAATATTCAACCATATATAGCATATATTATATCGAAATAATCGATGGTTCTAATTTTAAATATATCTCATTTTCTGTTTAAGGTTAAATAAAGGGGGAAAACATAACACCGGATAAACGTTGCATAACATGCAGGTGAAATATTCCGACTCATACGAGAGGAACAAAAGCGAAGATAAATATAAATATGGAGGGCCATATTTGATACCAGTATGCAGACACGACTTGATCAGGACGATAACTTGTTACACATATGCAGTGATCGATGAATGCAGACAGTTATTTCACAGATAAGTGGGGTGTTTGTTGACGGGTGTATTACTAGCTTGTGATTAATCGGAACTGTTAAATCCCCTGCCATTAAACATGACGCCTGAACGCCATCACGGGGAGCGAGTATAAGT
>NW_018482247.1:0-1720 GCF_002113885.1 Mizuhopecten yessoensis | reverse complement strand
TGATCTGCATGAGTCCATTATGGTCTACAGTGGTGAAAGGGTTAACTCCATTTCTTTGGTTAGTAGACATTGTGTCTAAGGCTCATCTCCTTCAAAGTATATGAACAGGGGCTTATAATTATTTTACAAACATTCTCTAGTAATTTTGACTGTTAATCGGTTATCAGTTTGGTCCCCTGAACCAAAAGCACCACTTCATTGTTAGTTCTGGTTCTCCAGTAAATTGAGTTTTACAGAAGTCAAGAGTGCTGTGCTGTTGATTTGAATCAGGATATTCAAATCAAATTATCTTTTTTTTAAGTCCATAAATTCACTAAACCAAATTTTGTATATGTTTATTTAAGAAACATAGAAGGGAAACATAGAAGGGAATATACACAGTTTCTAATTTTCCTTACAAATTTACACATCTGCTGAAAATAATTTTACACTTTTTATCAATTAGAAAAAGAGGTTATTGAGAAATGAATGGATGTATGAAAACAAAAATGTAAGTGATTGAATGCATGAATGAAATAAAG
The DNA here is from genome assembly GCF_002113885.1 of Mizuhopecten yessoensis. NCBI lineage: Eukaryota > Metazoa > Mollusca > Bivalvia > Pectinida > Pectinidae > Mizuhopecten > Mizuhopecten yessoensis. The sequence goes on along the minus strand of NW_018482247.1, from coordinate 1,199 downwards.
AAGACAAATGTCTTAACTTATAATGGTATAATTTCACAGTTATCAGATGACCCCACCCTCAAGGATTGGCCTGCTTGCTCTGTGTGCCCTTGGGATCCTGCAGACAGATATGACCTTGACCTTAGCTGTCCTTCAGGAACTTTTGGCGGGAACAGGGTCATCCAGTCAGTCAGATGTCGCTCACCTCATGGCCACTGCCAACGCTGTACTTGAGGTAGGGTTTTAGCATTATAGTTTATACAACCACCTTAAACAGTCACAAGGGTGTTACGATCATCCAAGAAACAGATGACCTTGTAAATACCAAGGTCACAAAGGTCATTTTTTCCATCAAATGCCTCCACTATCGTCCGAACTGGAGACTAGAGTGTTTTTTCGATTGAGCTTAAAGCAAATTCCTGCAGTTGAGCCAGAAACAAGCAACTAGATAGTTCACCTCCACAATGGTATGATGCTATTCTGCCTAATGTGATAATAGTGGGGCTTATAACACTATTGATTACATTTTGTGGATGTTAAAAATTAAAAGAAACAATTTCTTGTTATAGATGTACTGTTTTTATTTATACATGGGTAATGCAGATTCATCATACAATAGTGTGAGATATCCTTGTCTTGCCCTAGGGTTGAGATGAGGGGATTCTCCAGTCATAATAATGGTTTGACGTCACATCAACAATACATTAACCTTACGTCAACAATACATTGAGCCTGTGATGTAACACTGACTTGTGTATATGACAGGGTCAACAGTGTAAGAGAAAAAGAACTGTTCACTCCCTTGAAGTGAAATGGGGAATCTCAACCCTCGGGGAAAGATCTGTAAATTGCCAAAGACTCGGCAAACTTGTGACTGGCAACTTAAGGATCTCCCCTGTTAGGTTGAGATTCTTCTATCTGATCTTCAAGGTTTTGAAAGATTTTATTAATCGTCACCATGTTAATATTAGAATAAACCTTTCCCTGTCTGTTGTTTTGTTTAGAATCTCTATTTCATGCCAAACATTCATTTTTACAGATATATAAGTGCTTGTTCTACTATGTATGTCATAAAGGTTTCGGTGTATATCTGGTATAAACAAAAGTTGATCTACATCACATGAATGGTTTACTTTTCAGGGTAATCCATCTGCAGCCAAAAACTTTATCCAGCAGTGTATACATAAACATCCGGACCAAGTGGATCTGTGGCGCCTCCT
>NW_018482246.1:0-1720 GCF_002113885.1 Mizuhopecten yessoensis | reverse complement strand
TTGATTGTCAGTCAGTTTACTAGTAAGTGTAAGTTCACACTGAGGTTTCAGTTTACACAGGTTGATTGTCAGTCAGTTTACTTGTATTTCTACATATCAATGGCAGTTGTAGTGAAATAAAAACGTAATGTTGGGGTTTTGATGTTTGCATTCTGTCAACTGGGAAAATTGTAAGATATCATTCATTGATGGTGGTTTTTTTTGCAGTCTACAACTTCGTGAGAACATAGATGTTGATCAGGTGATCCTGATCATGGATGTAGAATACCAGGCGTCACAGTCAGCACAGTGTAGCATATTGGGAGATCTAACTGGCCTTCCGTTCTCCATCACTCCAGACCAGTTCCAGAAGAACTGCGGACTCAAACTGATTGAACCAGGCTTTGACTATGAGGTTACTAAGAGGTATAATGTGACCGTGCAAGTAACCGAAGGGGCTGTGGGGAGGAAGAAGAGACAGATCTTCAGTAAGTGTCTTTTAATCAGTTAAATCTACAAAGTGAAGAAAGTTACAAAAATTTCCTTTTACAAATACAATTGATATTCTAAGGTTTGGATTTTCACAGTGATAAATATGTCTGGAAATGAAATATGCGTTAACCTTCCACTCTGACCCTAAACTATCCCTCAACACCTCCAGGACAGGGCCTAGATCAGGACAGGACAGGGCCTAGATCAGGACAGGGCCTAGATCGAAGGCAACACATCCCCAGAGGACTCTGTTTTACCATAATGCCCTCACTAGAAGTATAAAATTCCGTCTACTAAAACTGCCTAAGGTTACTAACAGTACTTGGCAAAGAACTTCTTGACACCTCCAGCAAAATAGAAACTCACCAAAATGGTTGTGCTCAGCAATATTATAAGGACTAGGCAGTATATGGCATCAGAATATACCTATGTTAATCAATCAGTGTCCAGGGTTTTATAATATCGGCACTATTATTTGTAATAATGACACTGTTATATTGAGTATTTTCTTCTATTTCAGTACAAAACACTCACCCAATAGCGACAGTCATCATTGACGTAATCGATGTCAACGACAACTCACCCATCTTCCAGTATGACGAACCCCATATTTACCCACTCCAGACCAGCAGTGCGGGTACGGAAAACAGATACTTTGGAGCCATCGCTTCAGATGTTCGCCCAGACGCATCCGTAATGACGGTTTATGTAAGTAATAGCTATAACATCATCTATCATGTAATCTTGAATTGACATGCCAGCTGTTTTATTTTCCAGAAATTCTCATTTGTTATATTTGAATATATAAATAAAATTCTGGGATTTGGTATTTCTATTGTGCAGTATATTTCATAACATCCTTTTTTTCCTTTTTTTTTCAATTTGAAAAGTTATTATTTTGTACTGAAGATAATTTCTCTTCAATATGAGAGTAATCTATACAACTTATAGACCGATTTTTCTATCCTAAATCATTGGTTTCGTTCTATTTGTAGGCAACTGATGAAGATTCTGGACATTTTGGAGAAGTACGCTACTCAACAGTGGATCAGAGTGCAGTACCAGCAAATCCACCTTTCAAGATGATAAATCCTGAGGATGGAAAAATAATGACAACCACTGAATTCTCAGCTGACACACTGGCTGCCAAGACCTTTAAGATTCCTATATTGGCTACGGACATGGCACCGACAGTTGTGGAGCGCAAGGTCACTCAGTCAACAGCCTATGTAAGTGTAGATATAAGTAG
>NW_018482245.1:0-1720 GCF_002113885.1 Mizuhopecten yessoensis | reverse complement strand
ATGTGTCACTGTTAGTTATACATTGTATTGTTAGTTATACATTGTTATGTTAGTTCTACATTGAAATATTAGTTATACAATGTTGCAATGATAGTAATAAAATGTTCTGCTGGCTTATTATGAACACATTATAGTGCATATTAACCAATATAGTAGTGTTAGTAATACAATGTTGTCTTACATGTGGTAATAGCATTTGTGAGTGTTAGCATTGTAACGTAGTGTTAGGTTTGTAATACGGTATTGTGCATAGTTATACAAAATTGTACAGTTTTACAATAAAATGTTAAAATGAAGTAACAAAAAATAGAAGTTATTTATACAGTTTAATCATAATTTAGTTTCTTAAACAGTGTGAGTATCCTATGGTTACATTATAATATAGTGATGGTCGTACATTTTAGTGGAACACTATATATACAACACACTCTGCTTTCATGTGTTGTGAAAGTCAAATCAATTTAGAGCTACAATTCATTAAAATTGGTTCTGGTTTTCAGTACAGCAAATTGGTTAAAAAGATAAAGGAGATTCTGTGCGTGGATGTTAGTTATCACCAGTTGGAGTCGAGAGGTTGATCTTGATATAAGAGGGATGTTTGTGGAAAATCACACAAGGAAGTTTGTCTTCATAAAACAGAAATAAGATTGATTTTTTCTAAGATAAAAGGGAAAATATCTATAAACTTCAGAGAGGCTTCTTCCTAAAATTTGTAGCAAAAGTTTATCAGGGGCTGCACTGTGAATTACACTACGGGTATGTTATAACTGAAAATACTCTTTTCCAATTGTTTTTGAAATTAATTGGACAATTAAGGTGATTACTAAATGCTGTTTAAAATTGGGGTGGGGGTGGGGTTGTATTGACATAATGACTTAACTTATTATGTTAATATGAAAAATAAAATAATGCCTAATTGTGAGTTGTAAGCTATCCCACCATTTTATGTTGTTGAAGTTAAGAATCACAGTAAAGTGTGTAGTCGTACTGGGGGCAGTATGTTACTGTAGAGATAGTCTTGTCTCCTTTGTTTTTACCATCAGGCTGTTACTGAGGTTTGGAGATGTACATGTATAAAGCTAACTCAGACTGGCTATATGGTTTGCCCCAGACCTATAGAGTAAGGTTCTAATGTTGTTTGTCCGTCGCTGACCAGTATTTGACCAATACATTAAATGGAATCTGACACAGTATGATGTATTACCTGAAACCAGATACCTGTTTACTGACAGCCCTATTTGTCCAACTCACTGATTGGAAAAGGGATTTAGAGTACCGGACATCCATGGTAGACATTGTTTTTCATTGACAGTCAGACTACAGTATCTATGATTATATATGTTTGGTTAACGTAAGTTTTGGTCCTCATGTTACTTGGTTCTGATGGGATGTTTTTCTAGGTTAGCTTTTTTATCTCTGTAACTATTTTCCTCTGTCAGAATAGCCCCTTTCTCCATCTCCTTTTCTAAATATTTCTAGCGTGTTTGTTTAACCTGTTTGTGTATGTAGTATATGTCATTGCCTGAAGTCTCTGATTGTTTCTGTAAGATGTTTGCCTCTGTTGAATGCTTGTATCAGATGTTTGGTTCAATTTGGTGTTCTAGGAAGCAAGTTTTGGTACAATTATGACACACCATATTACACTTAGGTCTAATTTGTGATCTTGACTGTTATTGGTATGTGTCATCTGTGACTTTGAATGTTATAGATATGTGTCACT
>NW_018482244.1:0-1719 GCF_002113885.1 Mizuhopecten yessoensis | reverse complement strand
GGGTTAGATTTCACGTATAATGGTTGGAGTAAGATTTTATTTATAATGGTTAGGGCTGGATTTTTCTTATTATGGTTGGGGTAAGTTACATTATGTATCACATGTACTTTATATGAAATGATTAGGTTATTACTTAAAATGGTTAGAGTGAATTATTACTTAAACATGCAAGGGCTGGGTTAAGATATAATATGCACTTATATATGAATTGGTTAGAGTTGTTATTGATATTTTGACAATGGTTTGAGTTAGTTATACATTGTATGTATACAATTATTCTCGATATCAATTTTTTATACATACAGTACGTATTAAGGGCGTTGCGTAACTAGTTACTTATATTGTACAATAATTTAATGTGTAACTTATATATCCAATGGCCGGTGTAGGTTCTTATTTATAATGTATGTCCATTGCTAGGGTTTAGTTATCAGATACCAAAATATTGATTTGAGTTGACTTTTACTTACATCTACATTAATCATGTTAATAAATAGTTCTCAGATATTATCTGCGTATACTCATATACATTATAATGAGTTCGGTATTCCTTATTCAACACCAACGCTTAAAAGAGAAATAATTTATAACTACGATAAATAGAAAAATACACCTCATCGTCAATTCTTATTCAACGTTAAAATCAAACATTGAAGTCAATGACTGAATAAAAAAACCTCCGAACTTAAAAAGAAACCAAGACATAAGTCAAACCAGCATGAGAACTTTTACCACTGAGGACTGGAAGTATAACGATTGTAAACTTCCAAACTGTCACGTTGGATAGTGTGATGATAATATGTTACAATTATAAGTTTTTTTCTCTCAGTATACGTATTTTTGTGATCCACGACCACATGTGTACTGTTATGCCCGATTTAACTTCCTTGTTACAGGTAGATCAGCTTATGTTATCATTGAACACGGAACAATTTTTAAATGTTTCCCTCTTGCTATTCCGCCAGTACATTGAATTTAATGATATAAAATACCCGCTGTTCTGTTGGCATAACGCCGAGGAAATATTTCAGCATTTGAATGGGTATAAGTCGTTGCTAATGATATATGTGTGCACTTTCCCGTGACATGTATTTGGAATTTCAGAAACGATCAAGTTTAAACAATATATTTGTTTCACAAGTCATTGTAGTGTATCCATTAGTATGTATTGGACATTTTATGAAATAAATAATACATGTAATTTCAATGTACATGCTAGTATACTAGTATATATTGTAACTCAAGAATACTTTCCTACGTGTGACAGTCGCTATGTTTATAAGATAAGTATTACTTAAAATTGATATCAGGAGGTAGATATTCCACTAGTGTAGACAACATAATATTGTCATTTTTCTAAGCGACCGCTTCTATATCGAGACACAGAATTGGAACGGAAACACTTACATGAATGTACATTACATATTCAGGAATGTTTTATACTCCGAAATGACACCCTGAATTCTTGTAGAACCTTTGACGAATATTTAGACAGATTAGAGTCAGTATTTGCCCGACTCGTCCAACATGGCTTGAAACTCAAACCGTCCAAATGCAAGTTCCTCAAATCTTCAGTAACATATCTCGGTCATGTTGTATCAGAAAAAGTTAAAGCTACAGATCCAGAGAAAAAAAACTCTGCGGTCAAAACATGGACAGACCCCAAACATTTTAAGTTGATGCGTCTGTTCTTTTCATTTCATTTCAACAGATTTCATT
>NW_018482243.1:0-1719 GCF_002113885.1 Mizuhopecten yessoensis | reverse complement strand
ATGCTTGTTTTGGATGATACACTTTTAAAATACAAAATAACAATGAAAAGATTTGTATCTAATTAAGATTTAATAAGAAATTTACTTCTTGTTTTCAAATATTTTAACATTTAAATAAAAACATACGCAGCCAATCAATGTATGTAAAAGATTTTGGGAAAAGGGTTATTATAAAGTGTGACAACGACTATTTTAATAGAGCAACATTCAGTGTCTTAACAGAATATTTTTTAAATTAGAAGATAATAAAACAATTCTACAATGAGAGAACTACATTTGAAAACTTAAGTTTATATCGTAAAATTGGGGTGTGTGACACGAGTTCTACTTCTATAGGATATAAGTCTGCTCGTACACAGCCACAAACATACCTTGCCATGACATTTTACTAAGTTTGGAAACGTTAATAGCATAATTAATTATTCGTTTGAGGTGCAACAGTATGAAATGAAAACAAACACTTGTATTTCTATTTCTGCACCAGTCAGTGACGATATTTAGAACCCTGCCGTTAGCGCTCGCTCAGCTCTTATGGTGGTTGTTGCTGTCAACATTGTGTCGGATTTATCAAAGTTATTCACTACAGTATTGTATCTGGGAGACAGGAGTGGGGAGATTACGAGGCCAATCAACATATAAAACTGTTGATTTCGGATGTCCTTTGTTTGCACGTTAATAAACCGACAAGCGTTTGTTTGCAGGTCAATTCTACAGCAGATAATATACACTACAGTTTATAGTCAAATCGATGGAGGAAAAGGATAATTAAAGAGTACAATATGTGAGCAGTTCTATAGATCTGGTCGCCATGGATCACATCTTCCGGTACAGTTATATTTTATAACGATGGAATGACTATTCCCGGTAGCAGTTAAATGTTGTATCCAGTTTCTGGAAAACACATTGATAATTTATAAAGGTATTGCTAACTATATTCAATTAAAGCTAGGTGATCCTTTTTCCCCGAGAATAGATTTTTTTTTCAAAATTAGATGTTGTGTAAGTTGTTTATTGATTTTGGCGATATTAAACCTTTACGTAAATAAAAACATCGACGGGTACACGTGTTTTCAACCATGCGGACATTAAATCTAAATGTGTTCTATGAACAGGAAGTTCATAAATAAAAACAAAGAATTAAAACATATTGTTTTTTGTATTTTATTTTACAAAATTATTCCGATATTTAAATGAAAATGAATCTCAGATGACATGTCAGATGATAGAAGTAATGACGAAGATAATACACTAATCGTAATGAAAATATGTTCTCTACATTATAGTAACCATTCTATGTACAATAAATAAAATGAAATGGAGTTTTACAAAGGCTCACGACAATGATTTAGGTCTACAAGTGTCTCACAATCTCAAATACATAGAACAATAGCACTGTCGATTGGAGTTATACAGGGAACAAATACCACACAAATATATATACGCATAACATATCTTATAATGGACATATCAGTCCTTCGTAACCGGCTTGCTAGATTTCTATAGTTTTACCGACGCTATAATTGAGATAGTTCTACAATTAAAATGTGAATTAGGTACAAAACAGTATTTTATCGAACGTATTGAAATATATAGAAAAAGCAATACTGCTCTTATAAAATCAATGTGTTGTTCAATGTATGTACCGACAAATATTTTAAATCGTTCGAACGGCTTACACGCATAAGATCCCTGCGATTAAAATGATGTATTGTGGCGTAA
>NW_018482242.1:0-1718 GCF_002113885.1 Mizuhopecten yessoensis | reverse complement strand
AAAAGTTTGTTTCATTGAGGATACACACAAAATCACGGTATGTACAAATATATCAGAGTGCAATATTACACTCACTAAAATTTACAAGCTCTAACATTTGTGCTTCTTTTTTAAATTGCCTGATGGCAAACTTTTAATCTAAATATATTTTTGCGTTTGTGAAAACAACATTGGTCATGACTGCTAGCTCAATGCTTGTACATACCCCATGTTTCAATGAATTATTCACAAACCAATATTATTTTTGAAAAAAAGCAGTAAGTATCTTGAAAGAGGATATCTTTCATTTGTACTGATCATTGTATCTTTCTCTGTATTTCCAGTGATTAGTGTACGTAACAGCGTGTTTGACTCTGCTGGGGGTCTATCAGTACCCGATGTTGGTAAGCTGGTATTTATTCTGTCACTTTTATATAAAATACTTGTTAACGGATAAATTGTCTGTTGTAGACAAAAAGTTGTAAATCTGCGACGTTTTAAAGGTTTTATAGGCTTCTTTCCATTTTCGCTTCATGGTTCTACATGCGATGTGGAATAATAAAGACGAAGTTTTTATTATTTTTCGCTATTTTGACCCTAAAAACTACTGATGAGTTCATAATTGACGAAATGACATCAAAGGGAGGTCAAATGTTTACTTTGTTGGCTGTCTGTGTCTTCAAACATGGTTTACAAATAGATTGTACCTTTCTTCGTATTTCTATATTATGACTTATTTATTAGTCTTGAAATAAATTGTACATTTGATTTTCGATACAGTATATTACAATATTAATATGATATTTATTTGTGTGATATGAAGGTCGATGGCTTTGACAATGATCATTAGTGTGGCTTTTCGGTATGAGGACGTGACAATACTTTGATTTGACCTAGATTGATAGCGCGGGTGTAGCCGATGATGCAGAAGACGCTAACCCTTTTGGAACACCTGGTCGTATCTTCCTGGTACTTTTTCAATGATGTCCATGTAAGTGTTTCGTTTGTTTATATCATGACTTAATTCGTCAATTTGGGTTTGAATAACGGTTGTTGTTCACACTTTGGTATTCTCTAGATAGTAGACCCTAAGATTACATATCAGGTTGGATGTTAAACTCTTTGTATTTATATTAGACTTGATGCACAACGTCCTCTCTCAGATTACGTTGATCTGGATGTTAGACTCATTAAAATTACGTTAGCCTAGATATCAGCCTTTTAGAGATAACCTGGGGCCGGATGAGTCATGCAAACCAAGGGAAGTTACCCTACTAATTATCGTAACTTTTCTCACTTTCTCAGATACTTCAGGGCCAAATATTTAAACATTAAGTCTTTATCAGCGATTTATAAAACTTTAGATTCTATCGTATCCTTTAAACGCTTAAATGTGTTACAAACATGCCTGGTATAGAGCGGGTTGTCACGTAGAAAGGGATGGTAAGTCTAATACTGACGTCATGATGGGATATCGCCAAGTAATCATGCCACCTTAGGGAGACACACTACCAACTTACACTGTAACATAGCCTTTTAACGAGCAAATAATTACATACACGTGCATTGATATAATTTTAGCACATTGTGTACCTTATTGTATACCTGATATGCAGCTGATTCAAATTTATCGTCGCCAAATATTGATGGTGTAGCACTTATTAATATTGATTTTTTGTTTCAGATATGATCATAAGGCTGTGTACAAATGCTGTGTAAAAACGCTGTGTAAAACGCTG
>NW_018482241.1:0-1718 GCF_002113885.1 Mizuhopecten yessoensis | reverse complement strand
AGCCGGTGCTGCCATTTCGGCACTCATAGCTAGCATTCAACAATTCTAGCACTGCCCAACCACATTCAAGAGGTGGTATCTACAAGTGTATTGATTTCTACATACACTGTATGTGTAAGTTGCAAATAGTCTCCTTCGTGCAAATCAGTTCAAATGTTTTTATTTTTCGTTTGACTTATAATGAGATTATTAGCAAGGTGTAGCTTAATTTTCATTATATTACACATTTCCATTTTGAAATGTATGTATTTGAATGTCCTTAACTTATTTTGCCTCTTTAGTTAAATATGCTTGTTAAGGTATTTATTTGGAAATGATCAATGGTGTGATGTGTTTAATTGGTAAAGTAAACAAATCATGCATGTAACAATTATAAATGTCAACCTGTATGGATGTACTTAGTCCCTCTCAGAGTTTCTGCTGATAGAGAAATGGACTGCATCAGTTTAGCTTGATTGCCCAAAGAGCTAGTGAAATGCCATGGCACAGTGTCTGTCGTCTGTTCTTCCATCCATCCATCCATCATTCATCAACTTTTCCTTTAAACCACTTCTAAGGAACGGAAAGTCCTAGTCATGATATTTGACTGATAGCTGCCTTGGTAAATCCAACTTGATGGAGCCCAACAAAGTTTGAAATGAATATGACCTCGATAAAATTTCAAGGTCACAGTTGTCAAATATGTTAAAAACTTCAAACGACTTCTTCTGAAGAACAAGATAGCATAGAATCTTAATATTTCTGCTGGTAGCCTCTTGGGATGGATCCCAACACATTTTGTGAATGAAACGACATCAACCTACTTTCAAGGTCACAGGGGTCTAATATTTCAAACACTTCAAACAAGTTCTTCTTAAGAACTAAGAGGTATAGACTTATCATATTTGGCAGGTAGTTTCTACAGATGGAACCTGACAAAGTCTGCCAGCGACAAAGATGACCTTGACCTCCTTTCAATGTCACAGTGGTGCAATATGTCAAAAACTGCAAATGATTTCTTTTAAAGAACTGAAATGCAAAGATTCGTAATATTTAATAAGTAGCTTCTTTGGATGGAGACAAACAAAATCTGTGAATGAAAATGACTGACTTACTATCAAGGTCACAGGGATAAAACATCTGTTAACATATTTAAATTACTTTTTCTGAGTAACCAAAAGACTCCTGGAGTGATAAAAGACTCAATGGGATACTATTTGGCCAGAAGCATGATTGAATCAAGCGCTATCAATTGTGTGAAAACGAATGCCCCATTCTGATATTCAAGTTCATAGGGGTCAAATGTGCTTAAAAAACTATTTCTTCTCTAGAGTCCTGGAGTGATAATATTTGACCAGTGCTTAACGGAATGACCTTGACCCACTTTCCTTTTCAAATAATCAGTCAAATTGTATTAAAATTCTTAAACCACTTCTTCTCAATAACCAAGAGCCACTGGGCTATGATATTTGACATTAATGGCTACCAGGTTTGTTTAAAAGAATTACTTTGCTTGGATTTCAAGGTCACTGGGGCAAAATGTGTTAATATTGTAACAAGTTGTTTTAAATAACCAAGAGTAATAGTGTCCTAAAGCTTTATAAAGGCTAGTTAAGTATAATTATACCCCCTCAACGAAGTTAGGGGGGTATACTGGAATCGCTCTGTCTGGATGTCTGTCTGTCGTCCGCAGTAAACTCCTCCTTAATTAACAAGTGGATTTCATTGAAACTTTGCAT
>NW_018482240.1:0-1717 GCF_002113885.1 Mizuhopecten yessoensis | reverse complement strand
AAATATTCCTTAATAATGACTTTTGGTGTATAGAATCTGAGATTACCCGATCATCATATTTGTATTCAATGTATGTGGTGTTATTTAGCAGTCACTGAGTAGGAACATAGGATATGTATGTAACTTAGCACGTCTGTTGAGCAAAAAAAATAAACAGTAATTTAGTACTTGCGCAGTACATTTCACTTTAACTAATTGTACATGTAGGGATTATTGCATCATATTTAAATAAGGTCAGCAACGGAACAAGCCGAGAAGATGTATATTACGACAACTGTTTACGTGTGCTTTTCTTTTTGTCAGAATTTGATTCAAATAAAGCAGATGATAGCCTTGCTTGATGGGTGTTTGTCTTTTTTGAAAAGTCTGTGGTAGTGTTTCAATGCCTACATTATTAGACTTAATCGTTAGCATCATAAAAGCACTCCATAACATTAAGACAAATTTAGTACACTACCCCTAATTAATTACCCATATTGAAATTACTTTTAAGGTTTTATTTTTTTAATTAAACATGTTTACTCTATATAAACATGGCTGAAATGGATTTTATGTAATGATCGTGCTTTTATTACAAGTTTTAGCATATTTTTACATTTGAAATCGAACCAAAAAGTAAAAGTTTTGTTACGGTAAAAACAAAATTCTTAATACTGTTATGTCGTTTTGAATATCATCACATATATAATTCAATCAGTTAAATGAAAATTCATATACGGTAATCTGTTTGAAAATTAGGACACAGTGTGAATACACTGAGTATATCAACTGACAACCGTTTTAGTGCATGTCCGTTACCATACACTACATACTACTTATGGGCAGAATAAGATCATTCACATCAAGTCACGTAATTTGATAATTTGTAATTTGGGCAACGGACAATGTAATTTATTTATTTGAAGAAGATTTCAAATAATCGATTATATGTCATCTTCAAAATTATTTACTCTTTACACAGGAAAAATGCAGGATAAAAATGATATTGGCAAATATCGATGACAAGACAATGATAATTAACAACGACGAAACAGGCAATATATATATATTGTTTAATAAATTTAATTTGTGAAATGTCACACTTGAGTTAATGATTACGAACAATTCGTATTAATTATGTAAATATCTTAAAGTAATTGCATATTTTAATTAAGATTTGAGATATATAGTGTACTTACAACACATTTTTCTATGAAATACACATTACCAGTGGAAATGTTCTTTGATGCAAAGAGTCCTTTTTTGCAGCATATATTTTGGGAATTGTTTAATACCATTGCTCAGAACGAACATACATAACGAGCTTGCTGAGGTCCCGAGAGTGTGTAGTATGGGAGTAGATCAATCCGAAATAGTACAACGAATGTAATACATGTATACAATATCACAACCTGGTTTGTAAAACGTGTGCCACTTAAAGGTTAAAGCTTAGGTAGTTATTCAATTACACACGACTGTTACTTCGGTCACAATAATAAGTTTCCCTATATCAATACATCCAATATGGTACTCAATGTTGAAACATGTGAAAATCTTTTTCGTAATTATCAATGAAGAATATTTCATGAAATGCACAATCTAACAGCCGCAAATAGAGCTAACAGTATCCAAATTGGGACACTTGCTAGTGGAATATTGGTGTATTTCATACCATAGTACCGATCCCAGTAAGTTTAGTTCACTTTTCCTAAATAGATATCATTATCTTTTCATTTTG
>NW_018482239.1:0-1717 GCF_002113885.1 Mizuhopecten yessoensis | reverse complement strand
ACTGGAAATCTATCTGATGCAAACATAGATATGATTTTGATGAACATCATGAAAAAGCTTGTGATAGAAAGATTATTTTGACAAGTATTATATAGCTAGAATTAGACAAGCTGATAGCTGCTTTAATAGAAATACACGAGAAAGGTTGTCTATATGATAATAAAATATCTTCATGAGTCAACAAGTACAAGTATGGATAAGGTCTAAATCAGTTTCAGTTTTACAATTTGTCTTTGTAGATTTATGATTTGTTGTGAGATCTAGAAGTTTGTGTGAAGGAGATTAGAATGTAGTGGAAATGGACTGGGTCAGTCATCAGTAACCAGGTATATCTTGGTTGTTTAGACTCACTGTCTGTGTAGAGTTTGGATGTCTCTGGTTCAGATCCAAGTCTGGCCATTGAAATGTTCTTTACAATGATGATCCAGTCATTTCTATTGAGTTTGGGCTACAAGGTCAAAGGTCAAGGTCACAATAGCTATTAATAGACTGTTAGAAAAAAAATGATGGTGTTAAGATGATAACTTTGGAACAGGTAATTCTATATAAGCCATGATACTATTAGGGGTCACTAAGGGACTCACTGGGAGGGAAAAAAGCCTATTGATTTTGGAGTCACTGGGAGGGAAAAAAGCCTATTGTTTTTGGAGTCATTAAGGGAGGGAAAAAAGCCTATTGGTTTTGGGGTCACTAAGGGAGGGAAAAAAGCCTATTGATTTTGGGGTCATAAGGTGAAAGGTCAATGTGGCTATAACCAGGTTGAACATTTTCGGAAAAATGTTGGTTTCTCGATGATATTGATACAATCAGATCTGAACTACTCTGAAGGTGATGAGGAATATTTCTATACATTTTTGGGTTTCTAGGTGACAAGTTAAGGTCAAGGCTGCTATGGATAGACTAGTTTCTGTAATATGTTTGCTTCGGGAATCTGAACGAAAGTTTTGTTTTAAGCACTGTCATTGGGCATATGCCCGGATTTAAACCGGGAGTTTATTTAGGGAGTTAATGTTGGCTCTATACACTTTTTTACTTGTTATATGTCTGTGTCATCTGAAAAAAATACCTTGGCTATACAGAATGTGAAAAAGTTTGGAGCATTTCAGATCTACAGTGTATACATGTATAAGAAGGTTCAGTGCTTTGAAACAAACTCTGAGGATAAGGAAATAAAATTGAGTTTGTCAACTTGAAAAGTACTGGAACATTATACTGATTTCTGTTCGAACTTGAGTGCCAGTAAATCTAAATGTATATAAATTTACTGGTATATTTATAATTGTTTATATCATTTAAATATCATCATAACTGAAAATATTCTGCTCAGATAATGTACACATGTGCAAAACGTGTGATAAAAATGTAGTTTCACCTAGAAAAGATCTTTACATACTTACAGTACAGCATCAGTTACATTGGTAAAATTGTATGGTATCAGATTTTCCTTGTTGTCTATAAAGATATTAGAACCCGTTAGTTATGCCTCGATACACTCTGTTATCAGCATTGTATGACAAATATTAGCTTTATCTTTAGTTCATCTTGATACCAGATCATTGAAGTGAGTGTGTAATGATTTGTCAGGTTTTGCTTATAGTTACCATGACAACATATGTTTCACCTTCACACAAAGAAATATTAAATTATAATTATTGAGGTTTGGATGTAAGCTACAATAGCCTGGCTGATAAAGTATAATGCTGTCAGCCATCCTAAG
>NW_018482238.1:0-1716 GCF_002113885.1 Mizuhopecten yessoensis | reverse complement strand
GTCACTTTCTATAATAATTTGAACTTTCAATTTTGAGACATATCACACACACAAAGAAAGTGCAATAATGTGAAATATTTCTATTTAGGTTTCTAGGACTTGTAACAGTACATGTACAGCCTGTCATTAAATGACACTCATAATTTTCAGCAAGGATCATTTTTATATTTCTCATCAAAAGCTAATCGAAATATGCTCATATTAAAGATTTATGATAACATGTTACATTATTTCTGGTTTTTAATTGACATCATCTCCGGCATGCATGCACCCAATTTAAGCTTCGCAGCAACATCAACTCTCAAGAAGATTGGTGGGAAGATTAAATCAAACCCATGAAGATATATACAGTTAAAATAACAACTAATGAATAATTTATTTCTTGACGATATTTATCAACAGACATACAACATAAACACCATAGCTAAATTGTACATACAAATATGGCTACTATCAGTATTGCCTGATTCTCAACTATCACAGTACATCTGAAACTAATTTCACTTACTTGAGCTCGAATCAAATGTCCCCTGCTCCCCTTAAAAATCTAGGACTTGAGCAAGGCTATTAAAGGTAATCTTAATCAAGTCCAAGATTATTTTTTACTTTCACAGAGGGATGGAGCCAATCAATGCAAGTCTTTGTGACCCAGACTGTTACAAGCACCTGTGTTCTATTTTCCTGAAGGTGAAATAGAACACATCGTACATGTCCTATATATCAATTGTGCAAATAAATTACATTTCCTTGCTAAACTGATTCTTTTCTCAGCCAATTATGTAATCAGATCATTTCATTTAATCTCAATTTAAAACAGACAAATAAACATACAATAATGTAAGCACATCAATGTCAGCATTGTTACAACTAACTGTGGCCTTGTTTTATGATTAACACAATAAATCCCAGAATTCAATACCACTGTGACACTGACTTTAGCCGTTTCAGGTATACTGTACAAAGACAGAAGAATAAAATGTGATTCTGTGTTAAAGATTTCACCTGATTTCCATATTTTGAAATATTTTCTATTTCAATACCAGGAAGTTATGCTTTTTTTCAACAAAAACAAAATTCAACAAAGTCTCCCTAACTAATACATAAAATCCACCATTTTCAACCATATGCAATTTTTCAATGATTCTGTGACAACATGCATAACAAAATTGTACAGCTAAGATTGCATCTATTAAGTTAAAGATATTATAAATAAGAACTTATTTTCAAAATGACATCAAAAGAAGCTAAAAATATACACCAATTACTTTTCAAAGAAGAAAAGGATGACTTAACACCAGATGACCCCAATGTAACACACAATAATTTGAATGATGGCTTTAGTTGAAACTATAACAGCTACATAACCAGTCTACAATAGAGTTTGAACTAGAGTTAGACTTCGAGTTTATTCAGGCCAGATACACTGTATATGATCCGATATTCATTTTCCTACCCAACAGATTTGTTTCCCAATTTAATTGTGATATCTTTGCCAACACTTTTCGTAGGAAACAGTTTACTGATATTAATATACATCTGTAGATAAATGGTTTTGATCTGAATCTGGAAATTTTCAACTGAGAGAAAGGATGGGGAAAATTCAACTAATTTAATGACTTTATATGGAAATCTTGTAGAGAATAGAGGATTCTTGTGGTAAGGTTCTTGGTTGACAAGCCTCTTTGTTGACAAGAGTCTGACCCTTCTGATCGACAA
>NW_018482237.1:0-1715 GCF_002113885.1 Mizuhopecten yessoensis | reverse complement strand
CGTATCAGAAAGCATGTACAGTATACACAAGTACAGGTTTACCTTTCTTAGATGGAGTTTTTATAACATAGACCGGACATTTTGGAAAACAAGTCCTTGAGCAGGTCTAAGGTAAGCTATATCACACAGTGGCAGTGTGAGCACTGAGGTGAAACCAATAAAACTGAAACAAGGAAATGTGTATCACACAAATATTAAAGAAAAAATCTGGTGATGTATGGGGACCATTTCATTTCACATGTTATTGTGTTTGAACAGTTTATGGTCACCAAAGCAACCACAATTAGCACTTCAGTTTCTTATGGTACATATCACGAGAAAAACCATGGTCACCATAGAAACCAATCTGTCACACTGTGATTTCGGGTGTCACCATTGGAAAACCCATCGCCGAAACAGTTGCGATAAACATAGGAACTATTCAGTAAAATGTTATCACACCAAAGTCTATCTCAAGAGCACTCTCTTCACGAAAAAAATCAACCCTTACTGAATACTAAAACATTAGCTGTAGAAGTGCTGGGTTGAAGACATGGTTGACACACACACAGGCCAGTTAATGCTCTTAGAGGAAATTAAACATAACCCCACAATGTGCACACTACACTACAGTGCAAGGCATACATCACTAAGATCTACTAGTCACAAACTGAAGCCTACAGGGAACACTGTACAGGTTCCAGTGTTATCCTAATTGCCCTGATTATGAAGAACTATACATATTTGAATATAATAAGATATGCTACCATGGAAAGATCTACGGGGAGTTTTTCACAAATGTTAAAGACAATGCAAAAATGGACCATTTGAAAAAGGCCTTTTTTTAATGGATTAAAGACAGGAAAAAGTAGTAAAGTTAAATACTTCAGAATTATTTTACAAACATGGACATGGGTAATGACAGAAAGGAAGCAGTCTACACATACAAGCTATGACGGATACTTAGTGCTGAAGCATATGACCTACCAAAACTCGAAAGTATCAGGATGGGATCTAGGGATGAAATCATAGATATAATGCTACAAAGACAATACTTCAGATGTAATTGTGTATTTTAAGTACACAAAGTTTCATAAAGTTTAAAGTTTTTTTGTTGTTTTTTTGTAAATGCTGAAAACCACTCATATCATCAGTTAAATAATAACCTCAACTGAAAATCTGAAATAGTATTGCAGCTGTTCCCTGAGTGTAGTCTACATCTAAATAAAATCACCTCTTTTTTACTGACTGAAAAAAACTCAGCAGTCTTTATTAAAACAAGTTCACAAAGATTCTCAACACTCAGCATTCTGGTACAAACATTTTGGTTAAGAGGAAATTTGAGGGAATTGATCGCAATCACACAGCAGGTTGGTAAGATCTGTCGAGTATAAAAATCCTGACTGTACCTTTACAGTTGGATCATAACCAACTGACTGCAAACTCAAAAATAACCCTACAGAAGGTAATCAATTATCATGCTATCACAAAATTGGTGTTCAGCATTTTGTAATTGGTATTCTATTTAACAACATCAAAACAAAATTCAACATTACACTGAAGATGAATTTTTGCAATCTCAAATCTTTCTATCAATAACACGTGAAATCATGTTGAGGGCTTGCCTGATAGTGAGAGACATATTATGCTAATCTTTCCCGATGTTCCTTTTTTTCTCTCTACGAGTAATTAAATTATGGAACAGTCTTCCAGAGGATGTGATATCAGCACCATCA
>NW_018482236.1:0-1715 GCF_002113885.1 Mizuhopecten yessoensis | reverse complement strand
ATAATGGACTCATCCAGATCAATGCATGGTAGAGTCTACTATAGTAACATAGGGTTGAAAGAAAGGTGAACATTTATACCCATCCTAATAATAACGTTGACACAAAATGTATACCCTCTATTTGCCATGTAGCCACGTATTGCAGCAGTCAAATATATCTTTAATAGGATATTAGTGAACACAGGCATTGCTGCCTCTATATCCACAGCAATACAGTTGGAAATACATTGTGGTAAACATAAAATAAGCCTATACACAAGACGCTGTATGATCATACTTCAAATGAAAGATCTTTCAAGAATTTGTTAAAAGTTTTTCTCAAAGTCAAATACGTTACAAGATGAATTAGCATCTTGTGGGAGACTGTACCAGATATCAATTATTATTTGAGTAAAGTAGTGTTTACTTATATTTAAATGACAATGTTGTTTGAGTATTTTTTTACTGTTCCCATGAGTTTTTCCTTGAGCAGCGAGATAAAACAATGTCCTTAAATATGTAGAGTCTAAACACACGTCAAACAGAATAGATCAATTTTTGTCATACCTAACAGTTAATAATAATACAAAAGTTCCTCCCATCATGGGAAACATTTCTAATGACTTTTTATTGTTCCAGCAAAAACAAATGTTTGGTCAATCCTACAGGTGAAATAACTGTTACAGGTATCCACACTGTCCCCTGCATGTTTTTCTTTTCAAACTAAGGTCTCAAAGCTAATTTTTGAAGTAAATAAACATACTCTTACGGGGTTTTATCGCAAGTTCTCTCTTTCAATGCATTAATGGTATTCAAATATTTTAATCATGCATTTTTTCAAATCAGAAATAGCTGCAAATATCTAACAAAACTTGGTAAATAACATTCATATTTGTTTATAATTCAATAACTACGTTGGGTTTTTAGCAGAGGGGAGGGGAAATGTGTCAGGTTAAAGGTCAAGCACAGACAACATAGCACAGACATACCAACCTAAAGGTTTTGGCATCAAAAATTGGCCTCAGGATTTCAAAATTTACATCTCTACTTCCCGAAGGTTTTGATTTAAGTTTGATATCATTGATGCAGCATGTCATTATTACAAAATATTCACTAATCAACTTAAATACAATAATATTTTTATCTAGTATCCCTGAACATGCTGACAACATAACAAAGTAAATTAATCACACACAACATATATTATTAATCACACACAACGTATATTACATTGTATTATCATACACTTTGTTAAATATCACATAAATTGCATACGTAATAAATCATATTTTAACTGACTACATGTATATAGACTGCCCGTGTATTAAATCTCCTATCCGTATCAGCCCTCGGTGATATATATATGGTCCACTCCTGGCTTAATCATCAAAATATGGTGTCCGATATTTGCTGAACTTGGTGTATTGGTTCAGGTTTCACTTCAAAGTTTATTTCTGTCATCTGCAACAGAGATTCATAGACGAAATTAAGGAGAGCTATCCAGGAATCTAAGCATACATATTTAGATATCAGTGGAATGAGATGAAGGATGAAGGAGATAGGAACCAGGTATGTGATAATCTGATGTCAAAGGCAGTTTTGTGGAAAGCAAGAAAAGCAAGATTTTTTTAAAGATTTTTTTTCTTTCAATAAAACAAAAATGTTTACAATAAAAAGGTAATGTTTTCATTTCATTAATACTGCATGAAGAGAAAGCTAGGCTACCGATAATATTA
>NW_018482235.1:0-1715 GCF_002113885.1 Mizuhopecten yessoensis | reverse complement strand
AGTATAATTGAGAATATGGGACGTGTTGTGCTGATACAGTGATGATATACACGTCTCGTTCGTATGATTGAATTTGATTATATAATTTTTTCTGAGGTCAGCACAGATATTTGATCCTTGACAATAGAACATTCTCATTTTTAGAGAGTGCCCATTTGTTCCTTTGTCAAGGAGTAAATGCATGTTCACTCTTTTGATATGATCGTGCTGTGTTTGGGGTTGATTCGATCATTCAAGTCTGTTTGGTGTAATATTGGTTTTGATGAATGTGAAAAGAAATGCAGCGCTTAGGAAATAAAAGTTGTTGAATTTGTGATGAAAAAAACATGACAGTAATTTTTGGATGACAGTTGTGATTACATGCGTTCTATTTTACGAATTCAACTTGCAAGTACCAGAAACAGGGATAGTTGTATGATGGTAAATTATAATGGTATGAAAAAATTCCATTGTTAGCATAATGGTTCTTATTATCATAAATTTGAAGCCAAATTAATTCTGTGTTTGGATGTACAGTAGTGCTGATTCTGTGATGAAAATAATTAGAGTTCAGTGGAGCTACATTTTTTGTGATTTTATATTGCTTCAGTTTCCAATGTTATTTTCATTACAGAGATAACATTGGTTCATCGTATTTTAGGATAGATTGCAGCCTATTGAAACCCAAATTTAACACCAATTCTGCCCAAGGAATAATTGAATCGGACACAAATCTTTTGAATTGAGGTAGAGGCCAGGTGTGAATCTGTAATGAAGAAAAAAGCTGACCGTAAATTTTGGATGACAGCTGTGATTGCCTGTTTTAATTTCTGTCCGATACATTGATGTCTATTATTTGAAAGTGATTTTACAATAGATTCATGTTCAACATTTAATGTCAAGTAAATAGTTGAGGATGAAGAGGGCACTTGTACAAGAAGTCAGTAGTCTCGCTGTGGATTTATGAATACCTAGCTAAAAGGATTGTGAGATGTCTGGAGATTCAGTATTACATCCAATGAATTGAGTGAAATGAACAGAGTTGTTTCCCTTTGTATTCTCATGTTTGAAACAACACCAGGTGTAAGCGACAACCTGATTTTGCGACGTGTAGTGCTGATACAGTGATGAAATACATTTCTCGTAAATATGAATTAATTTGATTTCACAACTTTTTCTGGGGTCATGTTATATATCTATTATACACTGGTATGCTGTGTTGCTTGTGCAGAGTTAATGTATTGTTGATGTGATGTCATAATTATTATAACTGGGGAATCCCTCATTGCAACCCTAGGGTATCTCGCACCATGAAAAGTGTGGATACACCTGTCCAGGGTAAAGGAAATGGTGGCTAAGAAATGTTTTAAAGCAATGAATGTATGTGTTGAATCTGTGATGGCTTAAGTTTTAATTTCTGAGTTCTGCACCTAAGTGTCTGATTAATAGTTGAAATTGTGAAAAGTGGGGTTTTTTTGTGTTTATTTTAATTTCATTTTGAAGAGTTGGTATCCATTTAAACAGTTAATGTTGTGAATGAAGGGGAACGTTTACTGTTCAGTGTCAGCTGAAACTGAAGTGTTGGGTATGTTGTTTTCATTAGGAAGTATGCACAAGTACAATTTACCTGTACTTGAGACATGACCAAAGCCCTAATTCTTCAATATTTCTGGTTATAATCGGTCTAAAATCTAAAATACAAGTCATGTATAGTGAATGTAAAATGTTGTGTTGAA
>NW_018482234.1:0-1713 GCF_002113885.1 Mizuhopecten yessoensis | reverse complement strand
CTTCCGATTCAAAGGTTGGAATAGTTCATTATGAAATTTCAGGGTGAATGAATTAATTGCTAGAATTTTGTATTAATCAAACAGGTTCTGTAATAACTAAATTGTTTGAGCTTTTATTTTAACTGCTAGAATTTGTTATAGATCAAACAGGTTCCATAACATTTGAATCTTTTGAGCAAACCTGGGATTTACCGATAACCAGAGGTACAGTCATGGTTTAAGAAATAACACCAGGGGTAATAGCTTTACAGGAGCCATGCTCACAGCAGTCATGCTTACACAGTACAGCCCAATTAATACTGCCACATTCATTTGTGTATGTCATTATAGCAAGATATTCCATATACCGGTAACAGGATTACAGGAACGTGTAGACACCAACAGGGGGAGATAACTCTATATCTAGTCACAACATTTTTATATCAAGACTGTGTTTTTGCTAGAAAATCTAATTTCGGTACAAAATTTAAAGTTTTTAGTCCAACATTACAACAACAACTAAATGAAGATGACATAAGTTGACAAATTAAGATAAACAAAACAGGATATATTAGGGAGAACTAAACAACCTGCCATATTGGGAACAAAATACAAAGATCAAAGATTGCAGTTTCCTTACCTGTTCATCCAATTCTTCATTGTGGATAAGGGCACTCTGAGAAACAGCTGTAAGACCTGCTCTTCTCTGAAAAAGGAAAATAAATGTCTTAAGACCATAATTCTACGGCCAATAAATGAACACATATGCAAGTTTAAAACTTCCCATCTACTGAGAAGTTAACTGTTACTCATGGCAAATTAAAAAGAAACTAAATTTGAATATATAATACTAACATGTTAAATTCCTGCACCATTAACTTATTAGTTATCTTTGGTTATTGAATACCTACACCATAATTCACATATACTTAACAAATACATTGTACAAATACCTGGTCTTGGTAAGTGTTTCAAACAACTGATTCCGCATTTGTGAGGATTTGCTTGAAACAGCTGATTCCGAATTTGTGAGGATTTGCTTGAAACAGCTTATTCAGAATTTGTGAGGATTTGCTTGAAACTGATTCAGAATTTGTGAGGATTTACTTGAAAAAAATTAATCAGAATTTGTGAGGATTTGAATTCAAGCAAGGAACAATTAGTACAAATCTAAATTTTCTGGATTAATCTTTTCCAAGATATTTAATATATTGAATGAAGAATTGGATCTCATGAAATATATGTACTTTACAGTAGGTCCTGGGGAGAGAGAAGATTCTTTTTTGTATCTCCTGTTATAATTTTCCACATTCTATTTCATTGTTGTCTTTGTAACCCATATTGATTAAACTCCTTAACTGCAAGCGTACACACACATAATATCAGCCAGAAGGGATAATGCCAACATTCACATAACACTGAACTTTAAACTCTCCGAAATGTTACAAGGCTTAGTGTTTTCTGTATCAAACATGAATGTTTTATGAATAATTTCCTTATTACATGAATCATTGACAACTGGACACATCTGTTCAAAGCTTTACAAGTCACTAACAAAAACTTAAAAAAATATCTGAAATTATACCAAAAAAAATTCTGTTTTAAGTATACAGTTCATTTTTAGTCTGTAGGTGATCATTTTTAATTTCTATATATATACAGTTCAGTTTTAGTCTGTAGGTGACCATTTAGGGAGAGGGCTTGTATAGGCATAGCCTGTTGCCCAATTCCCAT
>NW_018482233.1:0-1713 GCF_002113885.1 Mizuhopecten yessoensis | reverse complement strand
ATATATAAAATTTAACAAGGATCACAGTACTTATGGATATATATACATATATATAAACAAGACAACAATTCAATTTAGATATGCTACAAATATACAGGAGTACATATGCAATCACAGTTTATGCAAAATAAAAAATGGAAATTTTAAAAGAAATAATTTAGTCTTACAAACGATAAACAGACCGGGGTCACTAGATTTCTAACTTAGATTTTCGCATATTTATCTCAAAAACAAGAAAATATTTATGCTCTTAGTAATCCAAACGAATAGGTGTAATCGAAACTCTGATAATAGTTGGTCAAAAAGATTATAATATTTCGTTAAAAATATTCTTGCCCCTGTGACTTTGTCAAATGATAAAGAGTTATCTTCCCGGATGTTGAACTGACGTAAAACACCATGGACTCTTTCAGATAAACTTGTTCGGACAGCTTTTTACACAGCTATGTCACTACTTGGTTCCAACACAGCGGAATGAAGACAGCGAGGTAAGAGATATTTATTTTTAACTGTAATTTTGTTTATGAAGTGCAGCCAAGTTCATAATACATGCATAGACAACAGAAAACTTTGCATGATTTGACGGTCGTGGTTTGGATTAACATGTTAACATGTTAAGCCTAAACTCTGAAACTGGTCCAGTACACTCTGCCGATTGAGCTATATATAGCTATAAAGACCTTTACCGATTGCGCTATATATAGCTATAAAGACCTTTACGATAAAATCTTCTTTTAAAGGCGACTTTGTTTCGTTTTCCTTAAAAGAGAAAATCACATGAAAATAGCTCAAAAGACGTATTTCAGATTTGAGGTCAATAGCTCTATTATGGGTCTGTACAGCTATACAGCTCAATCGGCAGAGTGCACTGGACCTGCTAAATATAGAGTGAAACTATGTATTTGTGTCGCATCTCCAGGCAACGGGAAAACCCACCCGTGTGTGTTACCTAACCTCCCTCCTCCACCGGTTAACCAAAGCATGACTTGATTTGGTTATACAACGGAACGGCATTCAATCTGCAGTCCGATTTCCTGGTACCAATTGGGTCAGTGAGTGACTTTTGTAGTGACAACTGAACTGTGTTTGCTTTCAGTATGACTGTTAGGTATCTATGTCGCTCACCGTGCATACAAATATAATGTTATTAACTGTCGGGTGCAGATGTCAGACTATTTAGTCGGATTAAAATATTATTGATGGACATTTTATAAAAAGCCATATGATTCATAAATGTCACAGGCAGCACAATGCTGGCCAGGGTCCAACTAACAATATACTGTGTCACTTTACCATTGTCAATGGGATTCTTTTATTTGAAAGGAACAGGTCTGAGTAATCAATAACCTTTGGTAAGCGTGTTGTCAGAACAATGTGACTGGGTGGGCCATCATTCTACTATATCTACTCACTTTAGTGTCCAGGTTATAGAGTGTGTTCTTATGAGTTTTTACAAACACAATTTAACATGTAAAACCCCAATCAAATGAATTAACAAGGATGTATCTACATTATTATCCCGGCCCCGCGCCCAATGAAGTTGGCGGGGGATATACAAACAGGGCCCGTCCGGCAGTTTGTCCGGAACATACCGGATTGGTCGAGTGGTCAACACTCTGACCTTCCACGCAGGCGACAGTGGCTCAATCCCAGAAGTCGTCATACACGTGGAATATTCAGAGAAAGTATTTTTCTCCTGCCAACACAACTCCA
>NW_018482232.1:0-1712 GCF_002113885.1 Mizuhopecten yessoensis | reverse complement strand
AATTGTTACATTTATAAATGGTCAAACCGGTTGTTCTGCATAAACGAACAGGCCCCTGGTGTCAAGACCTGTATGGTGTTTCTCTCATTAGAAATACTTTCCACCATTGACAAACCTCCAGAGAAGCTGCATCAGCCTTTATGATTTAGCTTTAGACACTGGTGGTATTTAATATAGTGTACATTCAACTACCGTTCACCCTGTGCTATCACAAAGTCCTTTCCATATTCCACTGTTTTACTTTAAGTTGGTTTAACAATGTAAGGCATAAAGGAAACCAGCAAGACCAATCAGGTATGTCAAATAGTCTGGAATGGAATAAAAGTAAAGGAGTTTTCAGTCTTTTGTTATGAGGCTAATGTTTCTGTATTTTTTTTACCTTCAAATGATAATATAGACTTGATCAAAAACACTTAAATTACTGATGCGTGCCTATTTCTGACCCACGCCTAGTTCAGTATTAGGGAGATATGTCTGATGGATTTACTATATATAATTATTGTTACAATGTGTTATGGAAATGTAGATATCAATTTCTTACTTTCTACTTACGATTTCGATAGTAATACATTTTGTATATTCATTTAAACCGCTCTCACTGATTTTCAAAGCTCCCAATGGTATCTAAATAGACAGGCATAAGTTTTTTAATAACAGTCAGTGTATTTTGATTATTATTTGAAAAACATTGATTAATACTTTATTTCAGAACATGTTTATATGTGCCGTGTTGTTTTATTTACCTCCTGCCAGGCTAACTTGAGTGGTAGCGGTAACGTGGAGTGGTGATATCATAGGCACATGTTGTTTGGACTTTTATTTAAGTACCACAGTCGTAGTTTGCTGCTGTCACAGATCAAGGCATGGCCTTCTTCACATGTTTTAGTGTTTAGCAAGATTGATGATACAAAGAGATAAATATTAAAAGGACATATGTTTCACAGTGATAATTCAAATGTGTAAAATATTATTTATATATTATAGATGATTTTTATGCCCCACCACCTTATTCCCTGTCCACTCAGCCCGGGTCCGTCCATCCGTCCCTCCCCTGTTGATCTGTTCGTCCATTGATCTGTCTTTTTGTACGACATCCTGATCAGACTTTGCTGTTAGCTAGATTTCTCTGACATTGCAAGTCCCATATCATTCAGAGTACTATATTGTTATGAGACATGTAGGTCACTGTGACCTATATTTTCCACTTCACTGACTTTGAATTTGTCTTTAGCTACAGTTATGGCCTGAGACTTTCTCTGGTATCATTAGACCTTCTGTCATCAAATCTCATATAAACTTAAGGAGAACTACACTATACCCCGGTATGTAGGTCACTGTGATCCTTATTTTCCACTTACCGGTAATTGACTTTGGTTAGACTTTGCCTATGGATGTACTTTTGGCTAAACTTTCTCTGATATCAATAGACCTCAGTCCTCAAATGAAATTTCATATGCAGATATGTCTTCACGAGTACTACAACATACACCCATATAGATATATATATGGGTCAAAGAAGTAATATAGAAGGTAAAATTCAATATAACACTGGATCCTAATGGAGGTGAGTCAGTATAGGAATCAAATTACTTAAAATAGTATATATATATATATATCCTTGTCCACGATGCTCACAGCTTAATTGCTGCCTTCGGCTGTCTTTGGCTGAGGGGACTATTGGTTTTATATAATAGTTATATTTTCAATTATAG
>NW_018482231.1:0-1712 GCF_002113885.1 Mizuhopecten yessoensis | reverse complement strand
TTTTTTTTTTCATTCCGTAAAATTGATCAACCAATTGTACCTAATTGAACATTTGTGCGGAGAGAAGCGCTCCACAGAGCGAACGATTGTTAAATCGCACAGTTGTGCGCACCATGTGCGGAAGATGCGCGGACGGAGTTTCGAACGATATATACACAATGTGCGCACGCTATGTTTGGGGCGTTGTGTGATCATACAACAGTATGTTCTAGCAATCATTCTAAAACGTTAAAATTGTGTGAGACATAGGAAAATTTCAAATAACAAATCGTTTTGGATACAAACATTTGCATAAAAAAAACACTTTTTTTGGTGACTTCAGAGCGTCATTTAAATATACATAGTAAGAACACACATCGTCCTTAAAAACAACCATAATTGACTGTGATGAATTTTCATTGAAAGACTAAAATGATGGTTTAGTGATTTATTTTGTATACTACCACTGTTATACATTGTATTGTTTATATATCTAACAAAAAAAAAATTAACAAAAAAACGTATACCAAATGACAATTTCAAGTAAAATAACTCGTTTTCACCGCAGCAAGTATTGAAGAAGAACAAGAGGTTGTTTTTAATTCTGCCATATTCTTTCTACAAAAACTGGGAATATATATAGATGATGGATAATGATGAAGAGTGAATCGATCATCGTGTAGTGGTTCGATACCTACCTTACGTGCTACTATTCCAAGGTACGCGTCATCGATCCCTCAAAACTTAACATACGGAAACGTAAAACCATTCTCACAGCCCCTGCCAAATATGGCGTCAATTTATCAAAGGGATATTGCTGTGGGGCTACGCATCATTTTGAAAACTTAGACGAATGACGAACAGTGTCTTGTTATAATTGCTCAATCATCAGTTCGCTGTTTGGATTTTCTAGATTATTTATGTAAGCAAAGATGTTAGGAATATCTTATATTTTTTTTATATTTATATAATTGTCGTCGTCCACAAACTCAATATGACTGGCTTAACCACAGAACTGAACAGCCCAGTTAAATTCCATAATAGTTTTATAAATGTTGTTCATGAAACTGTCCAGATATCAGGCCGCTTCATTATCAACTTCCGTTTGTTCAGCTGTGCGATATCCGGGCAAATACATAACTGAAAGTTCGCTGCTGTCAACCGTCCCATGTGTCCTGAATAGCATCACGCAAAAGATAATTGTTAGCTGCAGTTTTCACTGATATTTTAAGTAAAACTGTTCCACTGACTTTCATTTTTTATATGAATATGTTTAAACAGATTTAGATTGATCCTTGCAGGGTAAGATTGTTTCTCCTTCCGTGTAAATTCCATATAATTTTCTATGAAATTCATTTCTATTAGATAGGAACAATGTTTTATCAAATGAACTGTTCCGTGTTATTAATGTGTATTATTACAATTATCATTATACAAAAATCGCATGAGTAAAAGTAAGCATGAAGGTTGGCATTAGCGAATAAGCTGTATTCTTTGAAACCTTCAACTGCGATTTGCGTCTTCATTTTTACTCGTTTTCATCCAATGGAAGTCTTAAAAAGTAAAAAAATAATATAACCACTGCAACTATTGGCGGTAATGGGTGTGTTGACTCTTTAATGTGGAAATCTGTCCCTTTGTCTTCGGCACTCCTCTACTGATTAGTATGACTGCCTCACATGGTGGAAGCATTCGGAAAACCTCGCCCCGATTACAGTTCCTTCCATCGTAGA
>NW_018482230.1:0-1711 GCF_002113885.1 Mizuhopecten yessoensis | reverse complement strand
ATATAGCAGGAAAAACGGTGCATCAAAAAAACATGATAATAACCGGAAAGTGACATTAACAGACGTGATATTAAGTGAAATGTACTGTAGTTTACACTATTAACTGCTGAATTAAAGATCCCTGTACCACTGTCTAAAACTGTTATTAAGTATTGGAAACTGTTGCTTTCGGGATATTCATAAAAACAATGAAAATGAAATAAACAAAATATAATTAACTAGAGTGTTCTGAGAGTAAAAAAAATCAGTGGGGCTAGACCACCATTCGAACCTTGGACTTCAGATTGTTATCATATCACTGGAATCGATTGGGATATCTGGTCAACAGAATTTTACTAGCCCAAATGTGCTGAAGTTCTATCAAAACAGAACAGGGGAGGTTAATGTATATATAGGAAAGCAGCAGTACAGTGGGACGGCTATCCTTAATGGTTGTTGGTTTGAACCAGGGTGAAGTCTTATGATTCTATTATTTGTTCAAAAGACAGTTTTGTTCTAAGGGATTTTTTGATACATGTGTTTCAGTGGCCCTTATCTGTTTTTCTTAAAAATGGAGTTTTGGTTCATAAAGTCTGCATATTAATGTCAAAGGAGAGTGAATCTTGGTTTAAAATTCAGATAAATGGTTTGAATTCTTCAGTGCCTACCTGGAGTTTAGCAAGATGTTGGGAACAAATTTTTCAAAATAATCTTTTCAAAGAAATATCTAAAAATTAACAATTTTTGTAATTCTTTTGTATGGAGGATCATTTTGGAGGCTTTATTCTTGGATGCTCAATTATGATCTGTAACATGTTTGAAAATATACAAGATGTAACTGCTGTTAACTGGCATGGCCGGGCTTTGAGATTCTGGACCCTGGTAGAAATGATAAAGCTATTCCTAGCACTGAAAGTGGAAAGACGGGCACTGTTTGGATTAAAGAGGAAACACTTCAGCGTAGATCATTATGAATTACAAATGATGCCCCAACTTAACTGACATGGACAACAGGGATCTAGAAAGCTATTCCATATAGCTCATTGGACATTTTTTGGTTTCTTTTTCTTGGTTTAAGTTTCCGGATGACAGAAGCGATACATCATTCAACAGCTGAAGAAATATGGATATGGTTTCCTGATTAAGAAATCTTAAATCTATGACGTCTTTGTTGCATAAAATTTAATTTTCATTTGATAAATTCCCTTTGTCTGGACAGACTTAACTTAAGTTTGATTTAAATATATAGTTGTAATAAAAATAAATTTGTAAGTTAACTGAAATGATAAATGGACAGGAAAAGGGAGAAAACTCTGTACAGTGCTGCAGTGTAGCACCCCTATTGTAACAGTCGAGTGCATGCACCCACTACCGACTCATTCATGAGTAACGTATAGAAGAATAATGACAATTTAATGGTAAAAGTCGCTGGATCATAACACATTGCCATGTTTTCACATGGGTTACAACCAAGTGACAACAAAAGCTCTCCACCACACTTCTGTGTGTGTAGGATTTCTAGTTTATGCAATCTCCCTTTCTGATGAATAATTTATTAAAGTTTAATTAATTCAGAACACATGGAACCTACCTGTCTACCGTTTACTTGCGGGAATTAACGAGGCTTTGATACACATTGTGAACATTGCCAAGCAGTCACAATCCACACTGTTTAAGATGTTTTTCTTTTCAATCTGCAATAGATGTCTGCGGTTGATGACAGGGTTTACGG
>NW_018482229.1:0-1711 GCF_002113885.1 Mizuhopecten yessoensis | reverse complement strand
GCATCATTTATAGTGCCACCTCACATGAACATCCGCCCCAGACCAGTTTAATCTCCACCTGGGTAGTTGGAGTTGTGAGGGCAGGCGAAAATAACTTCCTGTGAATATTCCATCTGTACGACAACTTCGGGGAATAGAACCCGGCTGCCTGCGTGGAAGGCCGGAGTGTTAACCACACGACCAATCCGCCCATATGTCAAAATATTTCATTTCACTACGTTGTACAAGTTGATACAATATTAACAATTTAGGTAAAGATTGGGTTAATACACTGTTAGTGTACTTATTTTCGTGGATTCACATTTAAGCTTATCATTTTAAAAAAAAAATAAGAATTAACGCACTATAACAAAATAGAATAGATAGGAACCTCCGTCAGCGCAGTTATATAGTAGCACAGGATTTAAATGAGCTAAACTCCAAATATAGCTAAAATATTGCAACTTGTTTGACCATTAATAACTATTTGTCTGTTTTCGGATTTATTCTAGATAAACCCGATCTTTCAATGTATTTTCAGGGAATTACAACTATTCTTAGTTTAGCAATTTAAAGGAAAACGAAAACACACACACGCACAAAAACAACAACAACATCGGATAATTGTAATATTCCTTGCAAAGGGGAGTAACTCTTAACAAGAAACGAATTTTATGCTGCTGTATGTTTTTATATAGGTTCAGAAAGCAGATCTTAAAGTGATTTTTTCGCAATGATAGATGAAGCATTAGTACATTAAAGCATTTTTGATTAAAGACTAAAACAAACTTAGTCTTTATTTTTCAAAGCAAACTGATGAATCTTATTCCAAACATTACTGACTAGTTTGAAATAAATAACAAATTATAGACATAAATTATGTTAAGAGAATATCAAACAAATGGTGCTGTCGTTTTCTTGATTAAGAAATAGTGTCCAACATTGAATCAAAAGATGTCATAAAGGAATATAAATAAAACAAATATAAACACAAAGAGCAAAATGAACAAGGGAAGATATCGTGTTTACCTTTGACACAGTTTCAATGCGTTGCCAGCAAAAAACAAAGCTTATAACATTCAAAATTGTCTGATCAATATGATTGAAATCTCAGATCTTCGAAAACAATGCGATACTCTTAATAACATTTTAGAACGCTGTATCTTTGTTAACGTCTCAGAACGCTGTATCTTTGTTAACGTCTGAGAACGCTGTATCGTCGTTAACGTCTGACAACGCTGTGGCATTGTAAATGTATAAGAACGCTGTGCCATTGTTAAAATCTGAGAACGTTGTATCTTTGTTAACGTATGATGACGTTGCATAATTGTTAACGTCTGAGAACGCTGTAACATTGTTAACGTCCGAGAACGTTGTATCTTCGTTCACGTCTGAGAACGTTGTATCTTCGTTAACGACTGAGAACGTTGTATCTTCATTAACGTCTGAGAACGCTGTATCATTGTAAGCGTCTGAGATGACTGTATCATTGTTAGCGACATTGTAACGTTTTAGAACGCTGTACTTGTATCATTTTTAACGTTTTAGAACGCTGTATCATTGTTAACGACTAAAAACGCTGTTGCATTGTTTACGTCTGAGAACGTTATGTCATTGTTAGCGTCTGAGAACGCTGTAACAGTGTTAACGTCTGAGAAGACTGTATCATTGTTAACGTCTGAGAAGACTGTATCATTGTTAACGTCTGAGAACGTTGTATCATTGTATACGT
>NW_018482228.1:0-1711 GCF_002113885.1 Mizuhopecten yessoensis | reverse complement strand
TAGCTTACTTGAGAAATCTGTTCATATGATTACAGCGAATTAATAGGCCAAGATTTGTTTTAAGGTAAGGCCGTATACAGAAAACAAATATGTCATTTATCTTTCTTGGATACATTTCTGGTTTGTTTTATTTCTGTAAATACTAATTCATTTTTTATTGTTTTATTTTATGTTTTTTATTGATTTTTGTTTTTAATTAAATTTCCATTTGATTTTGTACATTGGAGTACAACTAACATAAGATCTAAGCTTGTGTTTAACTCCCTCTGATAATATTATTTCATATGTAATGAGATATTTGATTTTCGAATAATGTTTCAAATATAAAAAAAAATATTCAATAGCTTTAAATACCTGTCAATTTTGAAATAATCATATTTAATAAATAATAATATTCTTTAATATTTTGTATAAAAAAAGCTTTATTAGCTAGAAGAAGGAATGGAACGAATCTGATATTGATGAGAAAATCTGGAAACTGGCATCTATGATCCTTCTAAATTGTCTATAAATGGCAATTAATTCATTTAGTAATTACCAAACACAGTTTAACTGCAACTTCTCTTTTATTTAAAAGAGGCATTGCTCAGAACATACACTATTTTCATTTTTTATATGAAATAGAAGCAAACATTCACAAACTGTAAGACAAAAAACGTTCTCATTGGTATTCTGGCATTCTGACACTTGCAAACCATACTAATCTCTGACAGAATGACAGTAATGGATAATAAATGATATAGTATGTTAATGATGAAATGGGAAGTCTTATGATATATGTATGCAACAATGATATAATAAGTTGTCTATCTCACGACGACACAACATAATGGGGGAGAGTATAAATGCACCACAGCGTTAATGTCCTTTTACTATTTTGAGAGACAGCTTCCCAACGATGATCTTCCACAGTAATCGTTTACCTCATGCATACATCCTCAACAAAATCCTACAACTTTGTAATGATGTATATCAGTCTAGAGTTGTATATGTCCTGGAGTGTTTAAGTTGACTGTCAGCTTTATCTCCTCGGTCTCAGTCCAGAATGCATATGCACACTCTCAATATTTTTCAAAATTTCGCTCTAAAATATGTTTCATTTCGACTATAATAACTTGTGAGACATGAGCACTATACGCTATTTTGTATTGTATTTGGATTTAAGTGAGGTTAATACTATTTGTACATTTGGTATTCACGCCCTTCATAGGTATTTCTTACACCCTTCACAGGCGTGTCTCCCGTTTTTGCCAAGATTGATCAGCTCGTCACTCCCTGGGGAGATATAGCCTAATTTAAATGTGCCACCGGTTATTGTGACGTCATCAAAATTGAATGACGATATGCATACTCCACATGTTTTTTTGTTTACAAACACGACAGACTATTGTCGGTGGTGTTGTGACTGAAGTAATAGGATGGGAGAAAAATAATCATCCCATACCTTGTGGATGTAACAGAAATCTCCAACCCTCTGGGTGATGTTTGTGGTTGTCTAACCCTCGGCAGAACCTCGGGTTAGACAACAAAAAACATCACCCTTCGGGAAGGAGATTTTTGTCACACCCTCAAGGTAGGGGAGGATTCTTTTAGTCTACCGTTTTAGCCGGGAAAGATCAGCTTGCACCCCTTAGGAGGGATAGCTTCGACCAGAAAAGCACGCATTATATTGTGACGTCATGAAAAAGTGTATGTCGATTAAGACGTCATA
>NW_018482227.1:0-1709 GCF_002113885.1 Mizuhopecten yessoensis | reverse complement strand
TTTTTTTTTTTTAGATCAATAGACATTAGAATGGTAGAATTCTTACTGCATTACTGCAACTCATATATATGCTATTTGATGATGTACTAGGACCTTATATCAAACTATTCTATAGAAAACTTTGGAATGTAATAAATTATAGCTTAGATAATTTGTAGAGACATATAGGTGACTAGGTTTCTGTGGCTGACCCAAAGTCTGATTCTTATAACAACTATGAAAATCAAGGATCGTTCTTTGACCATATTTCATAGGTCTAAATGGCTGATTTTATTTTTCACAAAGTTTATGCTGACATACTTATACTTAAAACCATTGTTTTTAGGACTGAGAATTACATGTTATTTCAAAAACATTCCCTTACTTAGGACCAGGATGAACTTAATTGTCGCCTAAATTCAAGAATGCGAGAACCGGAGCGTTGTCGTTCTGTTAATGTCAATTTGTCTTACTGCCTTA
Source organism: Mizuhopecten yessoensis (assembly GCF_002113885.1). Classification (NCBI taxonomy): domain Eukaryota; kingdom Metazoa; phylum Mollusca; class Bivalvia; order Pectinida; family Pectinidae; genus Mizuhopecten; species Mizuhopecten yessoensis. The sequence goes on along the minus strand of NW_018482227.1, from coordinate 1,250 downwards.
ATGTTTACTGGTACAGAATGTAAATAAATTAGGATTTATGTTCATTTGTCCACCCCATACAGCAAACCTTGTTTACTTTCTAATCAGATTAGAAGAGTAAAGAGTACACTGACGTAATATTTGTGCTATAACTTAAGTAATGTTATTGCATGTTGCCCTAAGATGTTAATATATGTTGAAAAATTGTCTTGAATATTTTGTTTTGGAAAAGCAGGATTGCATGTCACAATAACTTTTTGTAGTACATGTAGCACAAAGCTATTTCTACTGCTGTGTAAGAAATGTTATTTTAAGTTAAGAGATATTTTTGGCTTCTGCATATACTTTTTTGCAAGTTGGAAGTTTGGGGATTGACCTTCTCTAGTAAAGTTGATACATGAATTGGAACACCGCAAAAGAGTATAGCACAGCATTGTAACCTTAAGCAAAGTTTTACTCTATACCTTCCTGTGTAAATGGAACTTGTGTGACCTGAATTCTTCTGTATTTTGATAAAAATATTTCCAGGTAGATCTCAGATCTCAGTGTAGACAAGTCAGAGTTGGAAAAATTGGCAAAAAAACCACCTGCATAAAATTACTGTTAATAGGAAAGAGAGAGCATCTACACCATTTGGTCCTGGAATAAATTTGCAGGTGTACATTTCATGCAATACTATTAAATAAATGGTTATTTGGAAATATTTGCTTGGGGTTGGTAAATGTATGGTTTGACTCCTGCCACGAAACAAATATTATAGGCTCAAATGGAATGTGTAGTTGCCTTTATTGATTTGGGTGTTTTTACTGTAACTTGCCTGTTGGTGTCAGTGAAAATAGATCTCTTGTCTTTTACGTATACATGATAGAATTTTATTAATATGGCTACTGGAGATAATGTGTATATATAAACTGTATCCAATTAAATGTTTTCAATTTGTCTAGTTATTGTTTGGAGATAAGCATCATGGCTGTGAAGTTTGGAAAATAATCAAATTTCTTTTGTGCAATATTTGAATTATTTGTACTAGTATCTGTGCTGCCTCCCACCCATATAATTGTGAGCATTATGCAATTTAATTGATCCCCATATTTGTATACACTGGATATTACACTTGAAGCTCAGACGTTTAAATGTCGAATCACATTTGATGCTTCTATACTACTAGTATATCTGTACACAGAACTAAACAGCAAACCTTTGGACATGTGAGCTGTAAATAGATATTGGATGTATTCATATCTAATGACTGAGTCTATTCTCAGATCGCC